>NW_024609865.1:413428-485616 GCF_016920785.2 Ixodes scapularis | reverse complement strand
AAAGGCAGCTGCTAGCCAGCCTTTCTGTTTACTCACTAATTCGTCCAATCAGAGCCTGGCGCAATGACGTCCCCACGTGTTTTCATGTCCTCGTCTCCCTTAGTTTATCTCCGAATAGTCAGGACGGGATGAGAACAGCAGGGAGGCCTTTCAGGTGTCTCGTCATCGGGGCGAGGATGCTACCTGCCTTCGATAGTAGTTAGGCGCCTCGCGAGCCTTCAGCGTGCACGCGGAGCCAAAGCACGACGGAAGGAGCCTAGAGAGTGCTGGATGCCGGGCACCCCCCAAAAAATGCACTGTCCCAATTGCCATCCTGATTATAAACGTTTTCTATGCGGGCGCCGCCATGTTGGATCGCGGAACTTCCGGTATGCGAAAAAAACATCGCTTTGCTATCGCTAGGCAATTGAGAGAAACTCACGTTTCAATCGCGACTGTGTATCATTCTTGTTTTGCCTTTTCTATGTTATTTGGCTTGCTCCAAACTGTAACGCCTTGCTTTTTTTTTTTTTTTTTTTTTGCATTTTGCATACCAGATTTGTTAACTGCGTGGATGGGGACGAGGGTAAAGCAAAAAAAGTTCTACGCAACGTTCGAACGTACGGCCCAGCATGTAGCTTTACAGCCCAGCACGTATGTGTTCTTTGCCTCGGAATGAGTACAAAGCACGCGCCGTATGCACTAACTCTCAAGAGGACGCATACCTTAAGCTCTTTAGTGAGGCAGAACCATCGTACTCTTTCAGAAACTATCGAACTTGACGTTCGAGAAGGCTATTGTTGATAAGTCGACAAGGTCACAACGCCTGACATCACGACCTGACAGATCCTACGCGAGGCGCAAGTTCGTTTGCTACATTTGCAGGGGTTGTGGGGACGTCAGACGGCCAAGCTCTGATATGCTCTAATGGAGAGATAGTGGGTATACCTTAATGCTAGCTACTTTGATGCCTACCCACCATCCTTCCAATCGAAACCAGTCAGAGCTCGGCGTGGTGCCGACGTCACCACAACCCCTGCGCAAAAAGCAGACGACTTTCTCTCCGCAGAGTCGTGACGTGACGGATATGAACCATAAGAGAGCGCCACCGAAACATCGCGGCTCTAACAGAAGTTGAGTCGTCGGGAGGTTAACCCTTAGTCACTGACAGGACAACAATACGAAGGGTGCAGCTTATTTTCTTCCCGCTCCTTGCTTCGTGACCCGCTTTTTGACATTCTTAAACGCCAACGCTCCGATCTCATTGGTCGTCCCGCATACCAGATATGGCACTCACGTGAATGAGAACGAAAGAAAACTAAAATCGTCTGTAAAGAGGGGGACACGGTTGCCGCGGAGCTTTGTGTTGTCCGTCCCGTTTTCCCCCCACCACTGCTCTGCCGTGTAAGTATTGAACCAGCTCGCCTCTACACTTGCTTTAGCCTCAAAAACAATCGCAGCTGCGTTTTTGTTTACATATATATGTAAAAATCGAAAGGCTGCTTGTCATCAAAAGTGCTGGTGCGCTAAACTCGGCTTCACTTTACGTCCGACTGCTTCCGAATGTGTAGGATCCAGAGCAGCCAATTAAACAGCACCAAATGTGCATAATCAGGGCGCATATTTCTAATATCATTTCAACGAAAAATGGGAGGAAGCGGCGATTTGGTGCTCACTCCAACAGCGTCGCTCACCGTAAGTCACAAAGAAAAACTTAAAAAGACGGCCGCTCCGCTTACCAGTCGTTCGATGCTCGATATTTCTTCGTCGTGACACGTGATCACTCGCGAAACTTGAATTCGGCGTGACATCCGTTCGAAAGCCGTCGTTGCGGTTGCCGAGAAGAGTATTTCAGCCATGTACTTCAACGGACGTTTTTCAGCAAAACAATTTACGAGTTTCAATGCAACCGATCTTTAGTCACCGTCTTCGTAGATTTTCGTAGATACGCAGACGCTGACCGATCCTTCCAATTTTGAAACATGACGGTCGTTCACACAGTGATTTTTCCCCCGGCCGTTGCTCGCTTTTTACGCTGTAACTGCGTTTCTTTCTTCTTCTTTTTTTTCTCTCTCTCTCTCTCCTTTTTCATTTCTTCTTTTTTTTTATGCCACTGAGATCGCACGAGTCCGTAGATGGCACGAGCTTTTACATAAACGTCTATTCCGTGTCCAAAGATTTAAAATATCTCTTTCGTATACGTAACCCTGGCTCGGAACTAACCCGTTGCCAAGAATCAGATAAAGTTGGCTTGGGTTTCCGGCGTACGTCTCCGATTCCGAGACAAAGTGGACATACTGTCAACAATTCAGCGAGCTAAGCCAATAGCCAAGCCATTTTTCGGTCAAACGCCGGGGTCTCCTGCGTTTGACAATAAAGGTATTTTTAAAAAGACATGTTTTTTTCTGTTTGCTTTGAGCTTGACAATCTTCACTCTAAAAGAAGCAGTGAAGAAAGAAAGACAATTTCGACTGAGTCGATTGTCTCCGATGCCGACGCAACCTCCAAAATCACTTTCGGCATCCCCCCCTCCCCCAACTCGTCCCGGAAGATAAATAAACAACAACAAAAAAACGACATGATGCAACAGATGTCGTAGTAGCGCGCCTGGCGCTCGCGACTGTTAGAAGAACGGCAATAGCGCGCAAAAAAAAAAAAAAAAGAAACGAGCTGCGATCTTTCTCAACCGTAAGATTCTTACGTAATCGCCGCCGTCGACCCGCCCGCTCGAAAATCGAATCAGACCTCCATCCCGTGACGCGTCACTTGCTCAACTCATCCGATTGGAAAACCAACTTCCAATCTAACAAACTTCGTTAGTCACACACATAAAAAAAAAACGGTTGCATTCACGCACTTTTTGGCTTTGTCGTATTTTGTTGTCGCTATATGAGAGGGCCCGAGACGCACCAGACACGCAGCTTTCTTTCCTGCTTGCCCACCGGCCGGAGGCAAGCCGATCCCAACTCCGAGCACTCCGACGCACGTGCACACGGTCGACACAAGCTCCAAAACCCGGCGTCGCCGGCCGCCCGCGCTCGGGAAGGCTACCGACCGGCACACCGTACTCGGGAAACACACCGTCGCGCGCGCACACACACACGCACACTGCGAAGGCTCTTGCTCGGGTTCGGCGGCGGGACAGCCACCGGTCCGAACCTCGAGCGCCGCGCCGCTGCTTTCCCCTCCGTCTACAGTGGCCACCCTACGCGCACGCGCTGTAGTGAACGTCGATCGAAGTCCTCGCGGGAAACCCCCCCCCCCCCCTTTTTTCTTTATTCCTTCTACAACGTCGATGTTTTCTTCTGAAGCGCTCACGCACCCTGTCCGTGTATCTGCGTGTGTGTGTGTCTTTGTCTGTGTGTTTCAGTGCGTGTCTGTGTGTTAGTGCACGTGTGTAATGTGCATTGTGTGTGTGGTATCTCCGTTGTGTATACACGAGTTATTTCTGTGCGTCCGTGCGTGTATGGGAGGGGGAGGGTTGTGTGTGCGCGTGTGTGTGTGAACGATGCTTCGGTGTTATTGTTATTGGCGTTTACCGAACTTGCGGAGTGCAATTGTCTGTTCTACGAACCGGGAAGCGGTCGTACGCGGAGAGTACCGCTTTAGATGATGGTCGCGGCCTTGGCGCCACTACCGCATTTCTTTTCATTTATTTATTTATTGTTTGTTTGCTCGTCTGGCGTGGCATAATCTACAGCTACGTGCGAGGAACCGAGCAGGGTCAGCTGATTCACGAAGTGGCCGTGAAAGCGGCACGATCTCCCCAGCCCGCCGTGCCTGCCTGTCTGGTTTCATGGTTGACGGCGTTTGGGGAGATGGGGTGGGCGGTTACCGCCGCTACCCTTTCCTCCCTTTTTTTTCATATCTTTGTGAGTCTATCGTAGGGAAGAGAGTGGAGGTTTCCACACGCTCCGTTTGCGACTGCTATTGGGTCACGAAAGGTGGGGGGAAAGGGAAACGGGGGGGGGGGGGGAGAGTGAAAAAATGTAGGAAGGGGAAGAGCAGTATCCCTCTCCTCGTTATTTTCCTCGGGTTCGCGTCGCCTCTTTTTCCTCGTCCCCATTTCAACGTGCGTTGCTTCGCTCCCTAAACGTTGCGTTCGCAGTGCGTTCTATACGGATCGACTTAATCAGTGAACACCCCTACAGATAGCCCGAGTTTTTTGGGGGGATGTGGAGTCGTTTCGCGAAGTTCCGGTTTGCTTCGGTGCGCGCTCTGTTTTCGATACGGATTAAGACGAATAGTTCGAATCGTGGTACTCCTCGAGCCAATCAGGTTCTACGAGAGCTCCAAACCATAGGCCATTCAGGAAATCAGGAGCACCCCCTTCGGCTTTCCAATGCACTATGGAAATTCCGTTTACTCCGCGTGAAAGGGCGCCTGTTCTAACTACCACTGTCTCACCAGATTTTCACTGTACGCGGCTTTTATTACTATCTCACTGCAGACGAACCTCTCTATTTTGTATTTTACCTCAATTTTACAAAACGAAATCCTAATGACACCTCCCATTGCCTCCTGGCAGAATATCATATCGCCTCAGTCACAAAAGTTGCATCACATATCACAGGAAAACCACTGGTTTTTCACACCTCATTTTTCCGCAAGCTATAACCGCTCCCAGCTATAACCCAGTTGCCTGCCGAGGTGGCAACGTCTAGTTGGAAGAAAAAGTAGATTAGTCGTGTCCTGTGCTGCAATAAGATGTCGCCGCGAGGACTTGAGGGATTTTTCGAAAAGTTGTATTAGCCACTGGGTGAGTTTATTCGAAATTGTTATGATTTAGTCGTACATTCACAGTGTGTACACTGGACACAAGTGATCATTCGGTGTTATTTTGTTACCAATGTGTCAGCCTGACTCTATATTTATATTTATTTATTTGTCTTATGTCGAGAAACAGCCGAGGCCTTAGTACTGGTACATACTCACGCACAACATAGAACATAGACTTTAAAAAGAAAGAAAACACGTACACATAATGGCAGAACGCATATAGAACCCGAACACTGATGTTAGTAAATGTGAATGGATAGTGCGCTTTTAAAATCCCACTCACTCCCGAAAACGTCAACCACCACGTTCAGTGCATTAAAATTACTCTGAATACGTAAAATTGAGGAAAATGATGATATTTCTTGCACGTAAAACGTGTTGTGGTGTCGACAGTTTACTCGGGGGACATGTATAGAAAGCAGAGAAACAAGCCTAGGGCAACGTAATCTACTATGCACAGTTTTATACAAAAATACGTAATCACGAAAACTGTGACGAGCCTCCAGTGATTGCAAGTTGAGACGATCTAACATTGGCTCGTAGCCAAAAAAAGAAAGAAACGGCGGCCGTAGTAACGGTCGTAAACAATGCGTGCCAACTTTCTCTGCACGCGTTCTAGGCCATCAGTTGGTCACACCCAGACAGTTCCAAACTTCGCAGCCGGACTCCAGTTTTGAGCGCACAATCGATGTGTAAATCCTGACTAGACAGGACATTTCTTTGAAATGACGGGTAATACGTGAAATCAAACCTAAAAGTTTCAAGCTAGAGCTAATCAGATTTGACACATGATTTGTAATACTAAGAGATGAAGCAATATACACTCCTAAGTCACGTACGCAATATTCGCGTCGCAATGGTTGATTGTCCAGCTTGGGCCAAAAATCAAGCGCACATTTCTTCCTTAATAAGGAAATACACATTATTTTTTTGGCATTTAGACGTAATTTATTTTGAAAACGCCATGATGAAATAGCAGTAATATCCTCCTGTAGCAGTGATCAAATCACAATCAACATGTGATTTGATCTGTTTGAAGATCTTAATATCATCAGCGAATTGCAGCATATTTTAATGGTTTACGCAAAGAGAGACGTCGTTGGCAAAAATATTAAGCAGCAAGGGTCCTAGAATAGAACCCCGAGGAACGCCAGATGATATGTATGATCTCGACAACACACCGTTGACACGAACGTTGTTAATGGGCCTGGACACATATGATTGAGACCACAAACATAACGGCAAACACACTCCATATTCCGATAACTTGTGCACTAATGGGTCATGGTGCACAAGGTCAAAGGCTTTACTCAAGTGAAAAAATGGCGTCTACCTGCACATGGTTGACAACAATGTGGCCAACGTTATTCAAATAATCACCTAAGTTAGTTTCAACATTTTTAGATTTAACAAAACCGTGTTGAGATTAATTTAATATTTCTTTGAAATAGCTAGAAAGGTGCACTTCTACCACAATCTCAAAGAGTTTCAAGAATGTGGTTAGTAAGGAAACTGATCTATAATTTTGAACATCTGCAGAATCCCCTGATTTGAAAATAGGCACCACAATGGCCACAATGGCTGACAAAATACAGTTTTGAATAGACAAGGTAAAAAGGCAAGTCAAGACCGGCACAAACGCATCAGAGCAACCTTTAACAATAAGCGCTGGTACGCTATCGGAACCCGATGAAAGTTTAAGTTTCAAACGCCTAATACAATTGTGCACTACAGAGTGATCGACACTAAATGGGGCGAGAGCACTATCAGTTTTCGCAACAACCCGATTAAGCGCTCGTGGCGCTGAGCTCGCAGATTGCATATCACACAAAAATACACTTGAGAAGTGTGGTCTAGTCTTAATAAGTATGGTCTAGTCTTGATAAGTATGGTCTAGTCTGGATAAGTAAGGTCTAGTCTGTGCTATGGTCTAGTCTGTAAGCTTTGATTAAAAAATAAAGACGCTTGCCACTTTTCCTTGATGGGGTTTTTGAAACAGTCAGTTATGTTTATATATGCTCATTCTAAGCGCAAGTCTGTGTCATTGTAAATAGTTAAATTCGCACGGGAGTGTTTCCTTGCGTTTTCTTAAGTTACAACTTATGGAACACCGGAACATCCGTGCTTCGTATGTCACGTGCAAAGCTACGCCTTGGACCGGCTGCCACGCTTCACACAAGCACGGATATCCTGGTGACTATAGCAGCGCAAGCAGATAAGTTTCAGTAACATAACGACACGTAAGCGAACGGCGCTGCGTGAACCGACCTTCAAATGTACACTTTTACACAGCGTAAAACTAGATTTTCAAGAAAGGAAGCTTCGAGAGCCACAAACACCTCAAGAACATTTCCCCCAAAATATCGCAATTAATGTCACTGCGGTTGGAAGACTATCAAATTTCAAGTTCAGGTTTTGCACACAAGGATACATGCACAACGTATAAAATAACATTTACAATACCCACGAGCGAGTATTTATTAGTTCCTTCCGCCGAGAGGCTGGTTCACACATGTTCGTCGGTTGCGTTCGCATGCAACCGAAACTACCGCAACAACAGAGCCACCGGGACAAGTGTTCTCCTTACGCAGCGTGGCAAGGGGTGCAAGGGGTAGCTTCGCGAAGCGATCCACGAGTCACGGTTGTTCCGGTGTTTTGGTTTCTTCTTGCGTTCCGGTTCAATGCGAACGGAACCAATGCAGATGTGTGAACCAACCTTTAAGCCACACTACCACTGCTCGTAGATGATATAAAAGTCGCTGTACGCTGCAGGCATGATCGAATGTATGTGGACACATATTCAGCATACTCCAATCATGTCTGCTTCGTACATATATGTCTGCAGATAGTATAACCTATGAATCGCCATACATGACTCTGACAGTGTCTACTCTGCACATAGTCTTTTGTATAATGTGTTAGCGGCGCGACCGCTCCTTAAAAAGAAATTTCACTGAATAAAAAAATCTAAAGTTTATTTGAAACACGTATAAAAACTTTGGCACAAAAAAAAACGTTTTGCGCGGTATATACGCCATGAGACTCCATTTAGGTGGACGTCACGGCCCGCTCTAAGCCTCAACCGCAAATCAGTGGCCCCGCCCATTGCTACTCGACTGGCTCGGCTGCTTGACCGACCACGTTAACGAGCCTAGTGTCTCCCTTTCGCCACATCTGGTACCTCTAGCCTCACGTCTCACAACGGCTGCTAGTCGTGCGAGCAGTCGCGCGGCAGCCTCCGACATCGTCTGCCTATTCCACCACCGTCTGTCGTCGTCTGCAATGCCCGTGAGACGCGGACAGAAAAGCTGCGCGTCGGCGTCCGTTTTCGCCTCCGCCCATCTGCGGTTCCTCTCCGCTTTAAGAACTTCTGCAACGCTCAGAAGACGCGACCATGAAAGTGGCGTTCTACCATTCTATCATGCACGAGCTGCGGTCCAATAGTAGCGCCTGTCAGTGTCTATTGATATGCGTTAATAAGCGACCGAGAGAAATAAAAAAGATAAACTAATTAAATACGCAGTCTTTCTAGCGTTACTGTTCCTTTTTTTTTTTTACAAGGCATTGTTGAGCAAGGTCAGTGCGCGTCATGACGCAGAATCAAAACAAGAAGTAAAAATATTTGTTTTGCTAGGCCAGGTGCACTGCAAAACTTGAGAGCTGCTTGCTTTTAGAAGCGAAATGACGGGAACATAACTGGATTGACTTGATGCGAGCCGAACGCTAGATTGAATTCAGCCGAAATGGCTCGCAAATTCTTACCTGTATAAGTATCTTCTAGGTATGGAAACCTTGGTTGCAATCATGACTATTACACAAATCACGTAGCAGCGGGGCCGCTTTTACGGAAACCAACATCTTTATTGGGAATCATAATGCGCGAACGAGCAAATCGAGCGAGATTGAGCACTATAGCCGACGTGGTACGCTATGCTTAGGACGGTTCCACAAAGTACGTCTGTTGTGATCTTTCTCTAAACACCTCGGTGAACGCAGAACGACTCGCACTCATAAAAATAAATGAGGTCAACAAGCACCGCTCGTTGAGCGCACCGCAAATGCCGACAGCCAAGTTCCTTATCGTTTGAAGCCAAAGCGGAAAGGCAATCTCGAGGTTCTCTTGAAAACAATAGGGACTCTAGGTATTTGCTTGTCAAACATAAAAAAATAGTCGGTTAAAATACTTTTACGGCAAGGAGACACAAGTTTACAACCAACCGTTCGCACGTCAATAAATTTCTCCATCCAATAAGTTATGCAAGCACCTTTTAGGTGCGGGGCCAACGTTACTGGATTACCACAGTTCTTCAACTGCCGCAGAAGGGGGTACCCCCACTGATCTCTATTGTAATAGGCTGGATCGCGGTCCGCGGCCTCCGCAGCTGGGCCGAGTGTCGCCACAGGCGGCCATTGATTGACACCGCCCAATGCATGGAACTCTTTGGGAAGAACGAGAAAAAGTGCCGATTCCCCCGTTTCTAAGCTGGCAGACGACAAGCTCGAAGGCATTGCTGCACGGAATTCGCTCTCTCCCTGAAAGCCGCTGTCGAGATGGAACTTCTTTGTTATTCATAAACCTTTGGGCTTCCCCGAGGACGGTCTCATTGACGGCAAGTTCCTTTGTTTATTCCACTACGAGAGCAAGCTTGCCAGCTCAGCCGTAGGTGCTGCGGCACGTTTGATTTTTTTTAATAGGCGTTCGAACGTTTGACAAATACCTATTCGATCTCCAAACACCCGACATAAGGATCGCAGCGCACCATAAAATACTCGCCTCTTAGCACAGCGTACATGCTTCAGTATTCTTACTTTTTTACGTTTCTCCCATAGACTTGCGTGTATTGCCTGGTGCCAAGCAATGTCCGCCGGTGGCGACACCGACGGGCTCCCGATCCGCTATCCAGCCTACTACAATAGAGATCAGTGGGTACCCCCATTCACTCACTTCTCCCTGGATAGAGGGGCGGTCCCTCTATCCAGGGACAGCCCCTAAAGCCCCTCGATATGTTTTCGTTTGTCTTTGCAAGTAGCGCCAAATGCGCGAGCGCACGTGGCCCAGGTCTCGAGCGGCCCTTGGAAGCAAATGGCGGCGCAGCACTGAAATGAGCGGCCCTTGGAAGCGAATGGCGGCGGAGCACCCGCTCGTGGCACGTGTCTTGCGCATTTCCACAACAATGGTTGGCGGTACTTGTGAAAACACCTTTATCAAGGGGCTTTAACAGCCCCCAGAGCCGTTTATACTGAGAGAGTTTGGCCTTCTTAAGGAGATTTTGACAGTCTGACAACCACAGCAGCGTAGTCTGACAACCGGGGGATGACTACTTCCGTCCGCCATATTGTGGATCTGACTCATAGGAACTCTACGCGATTTCACAGGAATGAACAAGACAAAGAAGTAACGCCATATTGTGTTATCGCGAAATCCGCTTGTTCTAGCGGCCAACAAGCTCCGCCCATCGGCCAAACTCTCTCAGTATAAACGGCTCTGACAGCCCCTCTTTTGAAGCGCCATCTAGATTTTCGTTTCATAACTGTGAGTTCCATAGAGTAGAGTTTCTTATAGGCTCCCTGCGGGAGCCAGTGTGGCGCGTCTGTTTTCCACGTGTCACCGCGCAGCTATTCGCCGAAATCCGATCACGTGAGGAGCCGGATCTAAAGCCGTGCAGGAAAGTAGACGTTGCACGAGCCCCGGCGTGCGTTCCCCTGCTTTTGAGCGCGCCGCGTGCCTCGAAGGCGTGGCGCCGCTATTCGCCGAATTCAGTCACGTAAGAAGCAGACTCCGAATGCCATGCAGGAAAGACGACGCTTCGGGGATGTACGCGCAACTCTGGCTCCCGTAGCCTATACAGGAACTCTACCATAGAGCAGAGCGGTTTGTTGAGAGAGTTTGACTATTCAATGGTTTGAAAGTGCGAGCATCTCGTGGCCAACCACAGGCCGCGAAACAGCCCCTAGCGGTGGTCGTGAGCTCTAAAAATGTGACTCGACTCATTTAAAGGGACCATGAAATGATTTTAAAATCGAGTTTCATCCACCGCACGTCGTAAAAGGTGTGAAAAGAAACACAAAAACACAAAAATAGGGAGCCCAAAAAAATTATTTGCTATAGAACTTTTAAAAGAAAACTGGACTCTTTTGCGCCTTCCTTCCTTCGCCTGTTCACTACGATGCATACGCAGAATCGGTGCACGTCAGCCGAATCCACATCGCCTATTGGGTAAGAGCCTACCTCACCAGCACCGCGATCGTAAACAATAAATAGCCGGCGAATGTTTCCTAAAAGTTTTGTTAAATAATATTCAGATCCACATTTTGTAGCATAATTAGAGATGTGTGGCGAAAATTGCCAAATTTGATACTGCTGAGAGCCAAGCGCCATCTATCGTGTGGTAAACGAAGCAACTACTGCGCGTGCGCAGTAGGGCAGGGCCGCCAGTTACTTGGGTGACGGCGACCGACGAACATTTATTTTCTTTGTTTTCCTTCCTCTTAAAACTGACTGACTGAACGTTTATTTTTCTACGTGTTCTTCCCGCGCGTGCCGACTTCAAGCAGCAAGAAAACAGTACTTAAAACAGACCACGACGAACAAGAACGCTGGATTCACCGACTCCGACGAAGCGTATAGGCCTAGCAGGCATTCCGACTCGGCGCTGCGTTGCTTCGTCGCAAGACCGTCTGCCTACGACCGGCTGGCGTGCTAAATGGAATATGCCCGCGCGACCCTTGTGGACCCTTCCCTTATTATAGTTTGATTACTGACCTCAATTCTAGATTGAGGTGAGGAGGTCAATCTCTTCCCCTTGTTTTCCGAGGCAGTGTTGACGAACACTCGTCGAAAAGGGACTCTCGTCGATTCTATCTTCTTGTTTTGTGTGATATAGAGCTGAAATAAACGCCGTATGGATTGCCTTCGTAACACGGTATGTACACTTTGTTATTGGTATGCCATTTTTATTCTGACAGACTGCACGTCACTGTCGACCCCGGTCCAACCTTTCTTTGCCGAGTGTCGCGTCAGTATCGAGTTGCAATCGTAAAAGAACGGTCCCGAAGCGCTTACCAACAGCGCGAATACAAGACTTCCATCAAGCGCGCGCGTCCGCTCCGAGTGTAAGCAGGTATTTACGTGGCTCTTGCTGACACTCGTAGTTCAAACGTATCTTTTTTAACGTCGGCTCGCTCCTGCATCTCCGAGGCCGCGAAAAACGCCATCTACGTCGCTTTGCAAACGACTGACACGGGCCGGCCCTTCTGCCAACAATGACAGGGTGGTGACAAGACTCGCTGCACTTCCCAACAGGCATACCGGCGTATGGGACTAGTCCCATGCTGTCGCTGTAGCGCAACATATCTCATTGAATTTCGCTCAGCTGCGATGCGGCGATGAGAGGAGCCGATTCAGGAAATACGTCGGTGACATCAGCGCAGTAAAACCTACCGGCGCACCCCAACTCGTTGCCGCTAACACTCCCATTCTCCTACTGCCGAGAGAACTTCCGGTTCCGGAAACGGTCTACGTCACGGCTTCTTTTGCGGTCAGTTGGAGAGAATGAAAAAGTCGATATTTCAATAATTTTTTGTGTAAAAGTTAATAAACCGAGACGAAAACGGATGCCTGTTCGGCATTCAGTGAACATTGACGGTTTAATGTAAAAGTTATCTGGAAAAAGTAAAAAGGTCATTTCATGGTCCCTTTAAGCAGTTTTAGCGTCGCTAGAGTAAAAAGGTGTAACTCTGGTGACTGAAAACTTGTCGCGTGTGAGTTTTTCGTCAAGTCCATATTCCACGGTAGAATAAACGAACGCGCGTTTCGAACCACAGAAACCTGTTGAGTTGCAATCACTGCTAATATAATGTAATGTCTTTATTTGTCTCTGGAGAGCCGCGGCACCGCGAAAAGGCAACAGCCTGCACCAGGGGGGGGGGGGGGGGGGGGGGTCTATGGGGCGCGGGCCTCCCCCCCGAAATCTTCCATTTTGCAAGGGCCTCCTCTCCCCCCTCCCCCTCATACAGCATGTTGTCATGGGCGCCTCCCCCCCCCCCCCCCCCAAACAAAATCCTGGCTACGTGCTTGGCCTGTACCATGGAGGCCCGCGGTGCCGCGTCTAATGAACATGATAATGCGATCAGGATACACATGGCAAGATGACGACGAGATGGATTCTTGCTATTGCGGAGGATGTCAGTCTGATTTGAAGATGTCCACATTTCGTTGAGGCAGGTCAGCAGCGGGCCAAGGGGATCTGCAGCCTCTCGTTCGATCGGTGCACGGTTCCACAAAGGAGCCCCAGGAGCATGGTGCTGTTGCTCACTGGGGTCGAAGCATCAGGCTCCGAGAGGGTAGCCCATTCAAAGCAGAAAGCTGGCGCCTCCGAGGTACCGAGGTCCAGGGCTTAGATTGAGGAACCGCCGACGCCCGGTGTGGCATCCTCTCAACGTCTCGTCGTCGTCGTCGTCGTGCTGCTGCGAGATTGAACGCTTCTTTTTCACGATATAAATGTTGTTTCCAATATTGTGACGTCGCTGTTTGCTGATTGGTGGACGCACATATTTAGTTTAGGCTCTAACCGCGGGGGGAATATTCGGCACTGGCGGCGGCCTTTGCTCAGCCTATTGGCCAAACTCTCCCCATATACAGCTCTGCCATGATGATGATGATGATGATCTTGCAGCCGTTCCCTTTGTATCGGGCGGTTCCGAACCACGTTCGTACCTAGCCAAAAAAAAAATATATCAAACGAAAAAAGCACTTATTTTTTTCACTTTCTCCTTGTCCTTTGCGTTCACGATTTGCTTTTGTCCTTCGCCACCAGTCCTCGAGTCTCCTTTTCGTTCTTTCGGTTACTTCCCAGGTACGTCCAGACGGCTTCCTTGACGCTGCGGCGCGCGTTTCAACCTCACTTTGAAAATCAGCAGCAGCATCTCTTTCTATAGAAACGCGTTCAGCACTGACCCCGTCGCAGTTTATTAGAATCCGAGTGCTTCCGCCAGCAATTGGGCTTGTGGAAGGGCCTGGCCAGGTGTCTGTACGTTTTCAGGAGCGTGATACCACTGCACCGGATGCCTTGGTTGCAGGCTTGTGCATGAGATACGATGTCTTTGATGGTTTCATCCTCTTCTCCACGAGCCCGGCATGTTGTTGTTTCCACCATCCGATTATATTTTTGTTGGTACACTAGCGTTCTCGGCCCTCCTGCACGTGCCTCAAAAAGCAAGCCGCTGCCAAAGCTGTTATCGTAACCACTGTATCGTAACTCAGCCTCCACTGATATTGTATTTTTGCTCAGGTTGTACACCCGCAGCGTTGACTTACTCCTGGCCGCCTCTGCCCACTGTAGGGCCCCCTCCTCACGCACTCTCTTCCGCACCTCCGTTTCCCACTTTGTGCCTGTATGGGCACTCACGGGCACTGTGAAGAAACCAATTTTTTTTTCCAGTTGATACAGCCGCTTCCTCCATCTTGTTTGTCTGCTTGTAAGTCGGATGTATACGAAGAGTCGCTTTGCCCACCGATTTCGGTCTATGAATCGCAGCCGCCCGTTGTAGCCGATCTTGCTCGACGCTTCTCTGGCTTCGAAGGATGACCACCCGAGGTCTCCTTGGACAGCCTCGTTGGCCACCCTACCATGGCATCCTACGGCCTGCCTCACGATGTCTCGCTGATGGCGCTCTAAGATCTTCCGCACATCTCCAGGTACGCAGACAACGGCGTTGGCAATAGTCAGGCCAGGTACTATGGCCGCTTTCCAGAGTTCTCGTGTAACAACAAACCGGTTGCAGGTCCATAAGTTTCGTGTGCGAGGAACGTTGGTGCCTCGTGTGGCTGCCTGTAGGAGATGTAGATGGTGCTCAGTCAAGAACTCTTGCTTATTGGTGAGTGTAATACCGAGGTAAACCTGTAAGTGTCTTGCTGGGGGATTGTTTCGCCATTCAGCACGCAGTTACCTAAATTAGGCTCTTGATGTCCAACCAGCTGCATCACTGCCGACTTTTTGTTGTTAAAGCGCAGGCCTCGCGCATCCTCCTCCTCACCGCAAATGTATAACAGTTTCTGTAAGTCTTCTGCAGTTTCCGCTATCAGTACAATGTTGTTCGCAAATGTAAGACCCGGCAGTAGCCAATTTACCACCTCGCCTTCATCTAAATGCACCATTGAGAACCCGATTCCAGACTGAACCAGGCGCCTCTCCAGTCCCGGCACAAAGAGGATGTACAAGAGCGGTGAAAGCGGGCATCCTTGTCGGAGACCCCTTGCCACCGTCACTTCTGATTTGGCACCATTTAGCTCCGTTTTCACCGTGTCGCCCGAGTACAGACATCGAATGAGCGTTAACCACTGGTGCGGAAGACGAAGCTCTTCTAGGTACAGAATCAGTTGGTCGTGAAGCACACTGTCATAGGCCTTGGCGATATCAAGAAAGCAGCACAACAGACTTCTTTCTTCTTTACGCGCAACCTCAATACATTGGGTGATCGTAAAAAGATTATCTTCCAGTCGGTGGAGCGCCATCTAGACGCTGTACTTCTAAACGTATATATTCCATAGGAACACCGCAGTTACCATAGCGGCCGTCCGGTGCATCGAACGACGGGGGGCGAGTCGTGGTGGGTGAAGGGGAGGGGGGCGGGGGGGGGGGGGGGGGGGAACTGCTCGGCGCAAGCAGCGTGTATCAGCAGTTCTGTAACTGAGCTAATCTAATACCGTTGGACGGGGCTTGGCGGGCTGCTACATCGTCACCTAGATAACAAAGCCGTAGAGCTGATAGAGACGATGTCATCAGCGAAGGCCAGCTGGTCACAGATTTGACACGACCATTGCGTCAACGTTCGGCTCAAACTTGACTCGAAGCCGAGCGCTGACGCCGCACTCGTTCCCAATCTGCCTCCAGCGTCGGCCTTTGCTAGTGACGCGAAATTGCCAGCACTATGGCCTTGTCTTCTAGGCGGTGTTGGCTGCGACCTCCAGCTTCTGCACCTGAATTGAGTCTAGTGGCGTAAATATTGCTCGAAATAAATACATTTTTTGTGGTAATTTAAAAATATATGTGTCCCGTCCGTTAAAAAGCAACTTTTTTTTTTTTTTTTGCAGTGTCTTTTTAGGGCGGTTACCGCCACTCAAAATACAGAATACTAATCTAAGACTACACGGTAACCGGATGGAGAGGCGAATAGGATTATCATCTGATGTATTTCCTGGTATGTTAATGTAGGCTCAAATATGTAAGGACTTAACGGAAAGGGATCGTTGTTGATCAGTAAAATAATTTAGTTGTTTTTTTACAAAGTCCAAATTCCAGAATATACCGAAAACTATTTGTATACATGTATTATATAATAAACAATGCAATAAAGGACCGTATTTTGAATTATGTATAAGCAGCAGATATATGAGCAGACTATAAAGTCTTCGCAGACTTTATAGTCTGCTAAGACCGGCAGCCTCGATTATGCACAACTCGCTCGTTACAAAGACACTGTGGAAGCTCGCCGTCAGCTCGCGCTCAGCGGCAACGAACTCAGCTATGACCGCCAGTGAATTCCCCCCTTAAGAGGGAGAAAACGCGCTACGTGAGGTTCGTCACGTACTCTTACGTCGGAATTACAGTGCGAGGAGTTGCAAAAGCAGTCGTTCTCGTGCACGTCCAGGCTTCTCGCGAGCACTCCCCATAATCAAGGGCGATGCCGAAATCGTAAAACAACCGGACCCTGGCGCCGTCGCCGCCGCTATAAACTTTGTACTTTTGAAGGCCGATGGCGAAAGCGTTTTTTCTGTCGGGGAGAAAAAGTGTAACAAGGACGCGGATTGCCAAGGTCGCTTCCGCCGAGCCCGAACGATCCTGTCGCAACCGTTTTCTCGACCGATTAGATTCACTGACGCTTCGGATGGGAATCGAATTCGTAGTGTGCGGAGTTCGGCTCCTTTAGAGAGTTGTGTAAAGAGCATCGTCTCGAAGCGTACGGTCGCGTAGCCCCTGTGATGCACCTACTCCGTCGATTTTTCTTACAGCTTCCCGAAGTGACTGCATTTCCGGAATACCCGGGATCTACTCTTTCCGGCATGCTATCTCTTATCGCTAAAGTAATACCAGTTCTCGAGGGAACGGCAAATAAATAAAAGTCGTACCACAACCAACATTCAAATTTTCCCGCGCCATTCCTTCACGTCACATGTAAAACTTTCAGGTCGAGCAGGAACTTTAAAAAAACAGTATGAAGCGCAGTGCTTTATTTTGCGTTCCGCTGGAGTGAGCTTTCCAATCCTTTCTTTCACCTTATCAAACTACTTGTAACTATAGTCGGTGACAGGTCAAGAACGAAGTGGATGCTCCTCCCACGTCTTTCCACTTTAGTAGAGCGAACGCTGGAGAGGAGGCGACATCCTCTCCACCGTTCACTCCGCTGAAGTGGAAAGAGGAGGGTGTAGCTTCCACTTTGTTCTTGACCTGTCACTGGCTATAGGGTTCCGTCTTTACGGTGCTTTAGTTGAATTTTTTTTCTTTGGTTCAGTTTATTTTTCCACATTTTCAGTGTGCTTTTTGAAGGTTGGTTGAGGTTTATCCAATTTACACAAAAAGCATATAATATGTGGAAAATATAAATCTTGCAAAAAGAAAACAATACAACCCCGAATCTGAGAAAAAAATAAACACGGAAAACGCGGAACCCTATACGTGTAACCTGTCGAGAGCAAGGTGTACCGACCGAATTGCATCTGATGTGTCGGGTTTTCAGCGTTGGCTGTACAGCATTTCAGTTAAAAAAAAAAACAAAAAAAAACACGGTCAGAACCAACTTTAAAAATTCTCCAACTTCGCCAAAAAAAATTATCTTGAGCTATAATTCGGGTTACTTGTTAAGCCCTGTCTATTAATCCGTTGAATCATTTTTCTTAATTAAATGACCGACCATGAAAACTCCGCCAAAGATTTAAAGGAGTGGTTACTCAGGTTTGCAAGTACGGCCACCATCTTGCTAACTTGGGGTGCGCTTGTGCACATCATAATCCGCTTGCGACACTTTAGCAAGGCGTGGTAATCGGATTATGACGTGCCCAAGCACACCCCAACTGAGCAAGATGGCGGCGTGGCCTTACTTGCAAACGTGCATAGACCTAGTCAACTCTATGACGTCACGCCACCACGGTGGCGCTGCTGTCGGCCCTGCGCCAGAGCCCTGCGCATGCGAAGACGCATCCCTCCTCCCAAGTTTTTGGTTTCTGCGCACGCGCACTGGCCGCATCCGGTTTGGGCAAAGCGGGCTTGTTTGCAAACAGTGTGTTGCTGAACACACTCGCTCTGCAGGTGGGATTTGAACCTACAAGTGTCACGAGAGCTCAAGAAACGCCTGGCGTGGCCAGGTACCGCGAGCACCTCATTATCACTCCACCGCCAATCATATTGCGGCATTGGATTTTAAAAGTGCCGCCTTTGTTTAAGGGTGTGCCAACCTCCCGTTGTCCTTAAATATTACAACCTTCCATTCGGTTTGATTTGGGAATTCCGAACGTCTAAAAATTGGACTCCCTTGTCCCCACTTTGGTCGGCGCGGCGCAGCTGCTAAGCTTGCGTTTTTCGCTCGCGTCGCTCTGGCAGCTATCGCACGAATGCGTGCGGATACAGCGATCAATCAATCGATCGTTCATTTGTTGTTGTTTTTGTTGTTGTTTTTTCTCATTTTTGACGTCAGGCATATAACTCGCGAGCCACAATCAAAACTATCGGAAGCGGGTTTTGAGCTCGCAATCTCTCCGTGCAGTTTACATTTTTTACGATACCGGTAAATCTGTAATCTGGAAATGTAACAATCAAAAACTAACAAAAATATATAGCCTTCAAAGAAAAAATGTTTTATGAAATATGGAGAACACCGCGCATTACCTACCCTCCGCTCCACCTTTTCCGCTGAGATATGGTATAGTGTACAACATACAGAGTTTCTACGCATATCGGTCCAACTTAAGCTTAAGGTATAAACACAAACTAAGAGAAACTATAATTTTCTCGTTTAATTAACGCTTGCGTGTAGAAGATCGGTGGCATGTCTGGCATGTAATAACAAAAATAGGAACATTCATTCACGTTAAATATGTTATAAAGAACAAATGAGAAAACATAACATTACAGAACGGTAGCATTTATTTAACAGTTTCAGCGTAAGACCGGGAGATAGCATCAGCGACGCAGCGAAGCTGATTGCTTGGCGTCTTAGCCCCTGCCATGAGAAGCGCAGTGTCACTTGATGTAACATCATGGTATAACGTGATATCGGGTTGTAACGTGACGTCATGCTACATCGTGACGGGACGTCACAATTTCCAATGCATCTTGCTAAGAATCTTACATTGAATTCCGATAGACAGTGCCACTCCTACAAGTACCTACCGCATCTTCATTGCATCTGGCAGAATGTCTAAGCTAGAAGACGTTTATGACTTCGTTTGTAGCACTCTACTAGTTTTGCACAATGGAGGGTTCTGCCTTATATAATCAGATGAAACGTCGTGGCTGAACCTGCCAAACTAACGAAGGGACATCTAGCACACTGTAAATACATTGTACAAAACGCAGTCTGCAAACACTGTATGAAACCTGCTTCCCTTCGCATGACAGTCCTACACATCGGTTAAAAAAAAAACTTCAGACATGTTCCAAGCATACATATGTATTAGGTAAACATGATCTGACCGTGGTTGAAGCATGTTCGCCTTGGGGGGGGGGGGGGGGGGGGGGGGGGAGGTCTGGGACCTCGCGGTTACGCCGACGGTGACGGTAACGGCGACGCCGATCAAGCCGGAAATGGGCCCCTAAGAGCTGCGCTCTAAAATTAAAGTACGTATCACAAGAAAAAAAGAAGAAACTCAACATTGTCTATATTCTCTCCTTCCCAATGATAGCGTAACCTCCACAGTGGTGCAGCTCAGCACTGTTGAGAGGGCACGCGTCGTCGTCAAGCGTCTCATTCGCACGCGCTTTTGAGCGAAACTGACGCCAAATGGAACGACGCGTTCGCGCAAGGAGCGTTGACAGCTTTAGAGCACTATGGAAGTAAGGTGTCTTCGTGTGCGCTTCGGTTAGGGTGATTATGTCTCCAGAGTTTGGTCAATGGGAGGCGCGGGCAGAGCGGGAGCGTGCAGCAAATGCAGAAAGAGGGCTTGACATGCTGACCAGAAGCCGAGTAGATTTCTCTAGCGGCGATAGTGAGAAACTGTTTTAATCAAAGGTATATGTTGGTATATGGTTTTAATAATCTTTAATAGTAACCCTTCATGGTTGAAAATAGTGTGCACGTGATATTTTGGTCATGATCATGCAGAAAGATGTAAGAAACGAATGTGCCGCTCATCTCTGTTTTGCTCGGAAAGAGTGTGACCGCTCGGACGGCAGATTCCCGGCCCTCAACTCTAGGCGTACGAATTATGTCGATCGCTCCGCTAGTCGCACTTCTCCACTATGATTTTAGATGGCCGCGTGATTGAAACATCACGCTCACCATATTTCCAGTCACCGAGAGTTACTCCGACGCACCTATTAAGTTTGTTTCTCTCGACCACCGCCGGGTATTATTTCCGGCTTCTGGTTGGCGACATTCGAATTTGGGACGACGCCCTGGAACACGCCCAGCACGCTTTCGGAAAAAGCGTCTCCTCATTTGCGTCCTTTACTTCCTAATTGATGGCCAAACTCTCTTTCATATGAGGACGGGGTGCACGTGCGGCGCGTGGAACACCATTTCCTGCATTCTTCTTCAAGCTTGAAGGTAATTTAGCGATTTTCGTGTGCGTGACCAAAAGCTCTATGCTCGCACCGCCCTCTCCTTGTCGTCATTCCAAGCGCTTGCGTGTCTGGTTTCCCTTCCTTCCGCTCTCCTGGGGTTGCGGTCCCGTTGCACGTGTCTACTTTCCGCCGGGTGGCGGTCCCGTCGCGCGTGTCTAGTCTCCTCCGGCTCTTCGGGGCGACGATAGTCGTCCACGTGGTGGCCGAGTGGGCTATCGCACACCAGCTCGGAGCACGTGGAGCAAAAGCTCACACTGCAGAACCCAGGAATCCTGGGTTTAATCCTTACCCCTGCCCGTTTACATCTGGATGAGCATCGTACTGGCGTGCTGTCGTGTATCACTACTGCGTGATGCACGTTAAAGACCCTAGGCTAGCAGTTGTACTGCACTGGCTAAATTGCTCATCTACAGCTAAGACACTCGTCGCCCTTTGAGGCATACCAAGTTCTAGGCTGAATAAACATACACACACCCCAACGTTTTTTGTTTGTTCTTCGTCCTAGTTTTGTCGCTAGGCGACAAATGCTCTCACGCTGGCATTGGCTTCTATGTCGGTTTTGCATGCTCGTATGGTAGCATGCGAGCCGGTAAATATTCTCAGCGTAGTGGCGGTGACGGTTCTGACGCCCCCTCCAGGTCGCTATCTCCCGGTTGCGTCTCGCTTGCGTCTCGAATGGCCTCGAGGACGGCCAGCGTCTCCGCTTCGTACGCCGGTCCACAGCTAGTATCTGCGTATTTGTTTCTGGTGGTGTTGAGCGCGTGCCACGCAATCGCCGCCCTGCCCGTCTCTTCTGAATATCCCGCGTCGACGTAGTAACAGCGTGTCCCCTCGTTGCCGTCAGCTGCTTCTATGCTGTGCTTATCCGCGTACTTTTTGCGTCTTTCGGGGGGCTGCGCCGCGTTCATTCTGCATCGAAGCGGCTTGTATGGCGTGATGGTCGCTTTATCCCACAGCGTAATCTGCTCTGGAATCGGTGCCGTTCCGTTCGACACCAACGGAGCAGTTCCGCTTGAGCTCGCCTTTCTTTGTGTTTGTGAGCTTGAGTAGGAAAATGTGCTTGTGCAGTTCTTCGAGACGTGTGCAGCGGCAAAGGGGGGGGGGGGGGGGGGGGTATACATCGTCTCGCCTCGTTAAATAGCGTCTCAAGCTTGGTCTTGTGGGCTCAGTCGAGCTTGTAGAATTGAAAGCCATAAGCGACCTTGGAAATGAGGGGCGACCTCGATTATGGTGTTGGTCGGCCATTTCCTGAGACCGCCCGCACGCGTGGCGACTTTCGTGACGACAGACAGGCCCTTTTTCCAGGTTCGATCCATTCGTTTTATTCAGGTCATCGGATTCTGGCCTAAATTGAGGTGCACGCCAAGGTTTGTGAGCTCCGTCGTCTTCTCTATAATCGTTCTGTTGAACTTCAGTTGGGTGACAACTAATTCCCAACCCGGGCAAAAACGTTATACATTTGTTCTTCTCAGGTGATGGTCACAACCGGCTCGGGACAGGAATGCGTTCACGATGTCCAGACATCGCTGCACCGTCGCTATCTGGTCAGAGACTGCCGCTCCGGTCATCGTCCACATGGTGATTTCATCAACGTACACTCGATACGCAAGATTGGAGATATGGGCCAGCTCCCAGAGGAGCCGTGCCATCGCCAGGTTAAAGGGTGCGGTGACAGTACCGCTCCTTACGGCACCCCGACGTAATTCCTTTTTTCGTTGCTTTAGTGCTTGCCCGATTTGTTCAGGTAGTGCCGGCCTTGCACGAAGGCCTCGGAAAAGTTCAGAGGTCAACCTTGTACACCAAGTCGGCGCATTATGGCCAGGACGGTGGCGTGCGGCAAAGTATAAAACGCTTTGTGGATGCCCACCGCCACTAGGATCTGTCGTTGCTGTCATAAAGTCGTAGCTTGTTCCTTAATCAGGCACGTGCCCAGACTGTGCTCTCGCAGCAGGGCCAAGCTATCTTGAGTTTCGAGATGCTTCCTAAAGCCTGCCTAGCTGGGCCGGGTGGAAAACCTCGTTCTTGTCTCTGATCCAAACGATGCGCGCGAGTACCATCCTTTCCGCTAACTTGCACAGGGCCGACGCCAAGGAAAGTGGTCGGGTGTTCTGGGCGCTGTCCGGCTTCTTCTTGGGTTTGGAAATTGGGCACATCCAGAAGAGCTTACATTCATCCGGGATGCGTCCGGTCCGCCAGACCCGGTTGACCTGCTCCAGTAGCTTTCTTTCTTTTTTTTTTTTTGCTTCTGTCGTCGATGTTCCTCAGCATGGCATGGTTAACCCCGTCCGGGCCTGCCGCGCTCCGCTCGTTGCCCCTTCCGATGGTTGCATCCAGTTCCCAAGCGGTGAAGCTCCTCTTGTAATCAACTTCGGCGCTCTGTTCTGTTTCGTACACGCTGTTATTCATTTGCTTGGCGGGTTGTGGGAAGAACACGTCCCCGACCGTTTCGATCACCTCTCGCACGCTCTTGTTGACACACAGCGCCAAGTTTGGTGCCATGATGCCGTCTCTTCGCTTGCCCATCATGGCGTTGCATACCGTCCACATGCGACAGAGGTTCGGTCATTGCTCTGTCCAGCTTTGCGATGTCCTTCTTCTCGCTGTCCTCCCTTGTCGTTCTAAAGTCGTTCCAGATTATGGTCTTGGTTTCAAGTTTTCCTGGCAAGCCGATCCCTGCTCCGCTCACTCCGACCTCGAACGGGTGATGGCCGCTGCCCCATGTTTCTGCGACAAGGTTCTGCTATGCTCGTATGTTGAACCGTTACACATGTCAGGTCCGGGGTCCTGTCTTGTTGCTTCACGCTGGGAGCCATTCGCGTCTTGGCGTCCTGTTCGTTGAGCAGTACGAGTCCAGCGGAAGTAGCCCTCCGGAGCAGTTCTTCGCCTCTGGTTGTCGACTTCGCGTAGCCCCATACCGTGCTCGCGGCGTTAAAATTGCCTCCGATCAGGATCCTATGGCTCTTATATTTCTTGGTCATGTACTCGATCCAGCTGTGGTCATCGTTTTTTGTTTATACATGGGCTGTAGTAAACGAAGAACAGGACCGCCGGTCATTGTCCGACGTTTGTGAGCAACGCCACTAGTTCTTGCGTATCGTTGCACCGCCATGTCGCGTCAACTTGATGTTGCGGGAGTCCTCGTCGAACGAATGCTAAAACTTGTGGCATGATCTTGGTCTTGCACCGCGCCGGGCATACTTGATGCTCGGCTGGCGTCCTTGACGAAGCCGTATAGCTACAAGTCCTTCTGGTGGGTTTCTTGCCATAGTATTGCATTAGTAATTCGGCCGCCTCTCCATTGGCAGTCGTCGTTCGGCTTGAGTCTTAGTTCCGTTTTCTTGCTCCTTATCCTCCTGCAATTTCACTGTATTACGGTTAACGCTATGGTCTTTTTGCGCTGCCGTCACTGCGGCAATAGTGGTGGTACTGCCTCCGCCTCCGCAGCGCCCTCAACGTTGGCTCTATGACTGTTTTTACTGCAACTGCTGGCCATGCTCTTTTTGTTGGCTTGTTGCTGCCGCTGCCGCTGCCGTTGTCGTCATTCTTATGCCGTGTTGGTCCAAAGTTTCCACTAAAAGTTGAAACTGCTGCATCATCTGCGTTTACTGCTGCTGCCATTGCCGTTGCAATTGTCTGTTGTCGCATTTCCTGATGTATGCAGGATTTGTATTGGTTCCTCCCTGGTCTCGCCTTTCCTTTCGGTGTGATTCGACTTGGGCTTCTGCGAAAGTGCATTTTTGGCCGCCATGAAGACCATCGGGGTTTAGATTCTGCACTGCTGCCACATGCTGCTCGGCTAACTGGTTCTTTTTTTCGCTCTGCTTCCTCGTGCTTCCTTCTGGCTTCCGCCACTGCGTTGGTCTCGGCTTGGCGTTTACGTTTCCTTTCTTCAGTTCTTTGCTCCAGTTTGAATTCGTATTCAAGTTGGCGCAGGTGTTCGGTGTCTCTCTTCAGTTCGGCCCTGGCTTAGAGAATTGCCGCGGCACCCGATCCCCAGACCTCTCAGTGGCGGGAAGTCGTCTTTGATCTCCGTAAAAAGCGATTCGCAGCGGTTCGCGTTCGGCGTTCTCTGTTGTTGCCGTTGGAAAAGCTGTGTCTGACGTGATGCGAGGGTTCGTCCTTCGGTGCGTGCGCCGAGGGGAGGCCTTTTTGGTTGTAATATTCTCAGTGGGCCCGAGAACGGTGTCCAAGGATCAAAGACTGACACGACCAGCCCTGTCCGAATTCAAGCACGATCTGTTTTAATGACGAGCCCATGATGCGGCATCAAGTGGGCACGCCAGAACGTGCGGCACGACGGCGCTCGCTTTTGGCGCCGCTTGGATTTCTCGAGCTTCAACCACTACACTGGTCTTGCCTCTACTCCACCTGTAGGTCCTTTTCTCGATTATGGCGCCACCGCTCGACCGGCAGCGGCTCTCATGCGAAATCACTCATCCGCTTGGGCTGAACTGTCATATGTCTTCCAGGGCCGTGTGTCGGGCAACTTGGTATTTCGGGGGCACTACTTTTCCCTGCATTATTCCGTGTCCGGGTGAGCCTCGCCTCACAGCTTATATCGTTGTCTTTTTGTTCGTGCGGGCGGCCGCCTTGTGTCCGAGGCCATGGCACCGGACGCGGAATATCGCCGTCGACTTCTATTGGAAAACGGTCAGGTGTCTTCCGTATTGCAATCTTCTCGGGATGCCTTGGTGTGATTGACCTCGTGATAGTCCGCCTCGGTGTGATTGACGACTTCCTCGGCGGTGACTTTCCGACAAAATGCCGTGAATTACGCCCCTAAGCAAGGAACTGGTGGTGGACCTGTATTTGTTGGCCTGAAGCGACTTGCTTGGGTCCCGCTCGCTGATTAGCATTGTCTTGGTACCGAGGATTTCTTGCGTGTGTTTCGTTTCATACATCGTGGTGGCGGTTGTTTTATTCTTGCCGTTGCAGTCATACGCAAGGTTGCTCCCTCCGCACGGCAAAGTGAAGTCGGCTTCACGACGACCGTAATGCGAGGTAAGTCATGCCTGTCGAGTCTCGTACCTTTGGCAGGCTTCAGCTTCCAGCGCTCGGTCTGCAGGTGCCACATATGACTCCCGTGCCGCCATCTTCTACGCCGTTATAACGGCGAAGAAGATGGCAGCGGCACGAAGACGATGGCGGCGGCGTCGGCGTCGATGGTGGTATAACACCGTCGACGCCGACGCCGCCGCTATCGTCGACGCCGCTTCTGACGTTCTGCATTTTTGCTTTGGATTCGTATAAGAACCTATATCTCGTCTTCCTCGGCGTCTTTCCTCTTCTCGCATTCTAGTTTCTTACGCCATGCCCTCGCCCTAAGTCCTTCAGCGACCTTTGTTTCGGAATTTCCTGTGTCTGCAGCGTTCCGCATGCTTACTTGCTCGTTCGAGCGCTCCGACATAGACTGCAATGACGAAGGGGTGATAAGCGCCGCGGCGCCTGTGCCGCCGGCGAGGCCCAGCGTGCTATGCCTAACGGGTAGGCCCATGCACCGGCGGTTTCACCAGCGTCCCGCCGTCGCTCGCCGTTTTCTCGCCCGATTAGTAAACTTCCATCGCCGGGGCTTTCGTCCTGACCTGCCCTGGAGATCCTTGACCATTGCAATTGTCTGCGTGAACGTTTGAGAGCATAATATGTTTCCAAAAGGCCCAAGGTATTCGATTTTTGCGGAACTCGAGCGAAAGTGAACGTTCACCGTCACTGAGTTTGCGGGTAATTTTCCGTGAGTGCGCGCGCTCTTGGCGTTGACTGTGCTACTGCGATATTTTGTTTTTGACGATTTCTTTGTATTATTCCTGTGAGCGAGTGCTGTCGGCATCGGGTACCACAAACAATGGCGTCACCCTAAGCAGAAGGGCATTGAGGCACCGGAAGCTGCGCCAGTTCTTGACTATAGTCAAGAACCGGACCTTCGACGTTTTACGACGTCACGTTACAGACGTCTTCGACGTTCTTTCGACGTTTTCTTCACGTTTATGTGCTGCTTGGGTATGCAGCACGAAATAGTTTATGCCATAATGGACAAATGGCTGCCGTAATTCCATCTTAGCTTCGATTATCAAAATCCGACCCTGCACGCAGAAAAAGAGGTGAAGAGGCTTGAAATGTAAGAGAAATAAACAGCATTTGTGTACTGCTTTAAGAGCGGCGTGTGATGCTGTCAGAGAGGTACCAAAAACGCCATTTACGCCAAATTATATTTAGCGTAAAGGACATTAAGTTAATGCTAAGTTGTAACTCAAATGGCACTTGGGCTAAATAGCTCTTATTTTGCCCAAGTTTTATTTGAGTCGCCGTGTGGCGCTGACTAAGCGGCATTTAGACTGAATTTCATTTGGCGTAAATGGCATTTTAAGTGCCTGTCTGACAATAAAGATGTTTCATGAAACTGTAGTTTTAAGCGACAATTAGGAAAAACAGTGGGTGAAGCTTACGCGTCCTGAGTAGAATCGTCTGAAAGGCTAAGTACTTCTTGCTCCCTGAGCCGGTCGCGTGACCAGAAATTTATCTTGCGGCTATTTGAGGCGCCGCTAGATGTCGCCGCCTTGTTCAGAAAACGGGCCTTATAGTAATATTACCGTATCAGGGTTTTTTTGTTTGGTTTTTTCTTAAGGACGTCATTTTTACGCTGCCACGACAATACATCAAACCGCAAAAAGCTAATCGACGGATTTTGGTATTTTACTCTTAAAATGAAAGCGTTAGCAACAAAACTACTGGAGTGGTGAAAAGTGTCTGCTGAATGGATTATATAAGTGTTAAAATATATTGCTCATCGGTGCCCTGTTTCATAAAAAGGCAATAAGCGCCGATATGTCGTGTTTGCGCAAATTGTGCCTTGCAGTGTACGTCAAGACTATCGAACTAATAGATCATTTCCTAGTGAACGTGGAGAATTTTCCTGCGTGCTCGTGATGAACTCAGAGCCTAAATGTCTACCGGTATTTCCCAATAGGGCGGTTTAACGTGACGTACTTCCGGCTCAATATCTTACCTGATGAAATTTCGCCAGGTGTCTTCCTATGCGCGGAAACAACGTTTTCCAGCGACTTTCTCTTTTTTCTGTGTTTGCCGGGGTAGTCGGCGACAGAAATATTCATTACGCGACGCTTAATTTTTATACACAACCGACAGTCTACAGCGTGCCCACATACCCGGGGGAAATTCGAAAGTGACCGCATAAATCGTTTTGATAACGTATCGCGCTACAATTTATCGCAGAGTTGCCCGAAGATGGTGAAAACATTGCATCAAACTGAAAAAAAAAAGACTAACCTTTATGAGTAAAGAAATGAAAGCCGTTTACAATTCCCTGTAACGCTGGATTAGAGCGCAGCTCTTGAGGAGGAAGATGGAAACGTACTGAGGGATAGGTGACTCCTCGAGGTCACGTGACCTCAAGGGGGTCACGTGACTTAAGGGGGTCACGTGACCTTAGGGGGTAACGTGACCTCAAGGGGGTCACGTGACTTTAGGGGGTCACGTGACCTAGGGGTGTCACGTGACCCTCTGAGGTCACGTGACTTCAGGGGGTCACGTGACACTCCTAGGTCACGTGACCCCCGAGGTCACGTGACCTCGGGGAGGTCACGTGACCTCGCGGTTACGCCGACGGCGATGGCGACGGCGACGTCGACGCCAACGCCGCTCAGGCCGGAAACGGGCCCCTAAGAGCTGCGCTCTAAAAGTAAAAAAAAAACAACGGCATATTTTCTCTACCTACGGCGCCCGTCTGCTATCCGCGCAGCTCTTGACTAGCGCCAACGTTACTAGAACACTCAGTTGGGAAACTCTCCGTTGAAACTTGGGCCGCTGGCGTCCACCCAGACCGAGCTAAATACGACAACAGCGCCACTCTTTCTCATTTTTCTGTACTGTGGTCACCTTGAGCTTTTACAAAGCATGTTTTTGCGTGAAAACGAACAGAAAAGACTCTTTTTGTATGAAATTTATTGGAGTTTACTACAAAATGAAGGGTGCGTGATGTTTTTAGAAACTTTAGTTTGCAGGGTTTTGCGGCACAATTAATATTGTTTTTATACAACCTTGCCTCAGCGGTGCTTTCAGGTAGCGCGTCCCGACCTAGGTGCATTTTAACTTCGGCAGTAAGACGCGGCGCGTCCGCTGGGGAGACGGGGGTGGCACCCCTGCAACCTATTCCGCTGTATCTGTTTTGGCGCCAAGAGGGCCGAATGAAGCCCAAACAGACGCCACGTGCAATTCCACGAGTGGCCACGGCGGGAGAACTGGTGGCGTTGTGTTCGCCATTAGCTCGGTGCTGGAGGACAGATCGGGGCCACTTTTTCGGAGCGGTCTGTATAGCAGTTTCCCAACTGAGTGGTTTAGTAACGTTGACTAGCGCATTGACCGACAGATTGCGGCAGCGGCTACGGGGCTAGCTTACCGACAGGTCGGGCCAAAAGCAGACGATGTTATTAATAAACAGGAAAAAGAGACGCTTGCTCCATAAAACAAATTAACCCGACACAAAACAAATAACACCGATGGTTCATCGAGTAATTTCAGCTACCTGTCTTCTTCTTTTGGCGCGACGGGGCGGTAAGCTTGCGCTGGTGCTGCATGCTGCCAACTATCGGTCGTTGCACCATCAGAAGGTGCGTAGATGCCAGACGGAAGCCGTAAATAAAAAATCTCTCATCCTGTTTTCTTTTTTTTGTTGTTTTTTCCTATTAAGGTTAAGTTTTTCTTTGTAATTTTCTGACGCTTCCACCACCTTCGGTCACCCCTGTGGTAAATCGTAACGCGAGACTTTCAAAACTGATTTATGCCGTCACTTTAATGGCTTCCCTCAGATTAGTGGGGGGGGACGCTGTTGATGTCGATCCATCGGCAGCAATGAAGGTAGACGCCGCCGCAAGCAACGTTCTTAGATTTTAGAACATTGGCCGCTACGACTTTGAAAGAAAAACAAATCCGAATAAGTTCGGCTTTTATGCGACCCAAATACCACCCCGATCGTGTTGACTGAGTCATGCAGCCGACGGAGTCGCCTGCTATGCATTAGCGCTTCACCAAAGACGACCACAATAACTAAGCGCCTGCGAGTAAACAACGGGGCAAAACTGGCGGAAACTATTCATCAACATGTCGGTACGCAGCTTAAGGCAAGCATGGTGCCTAAAACGCTTCTTCGACCGGCGTGAAAAAAAAATAAAGTGGTCCCACGATTTTTCTTTGCGATGACGTCATAGATGTGTCATGCTATCGCCAGCCGCGACCCTGGCGGCGTGAGAGCAGCAGTGATGGTTGTGGCAGACGCACGTTCTGGTGCAAAGCGGCAGCCCTTGAGCGCCCTGAATAATGTTTCGCATTCAAAAGGCTTTCGAGCCTAACTCGTGCCAAGAGATTGATTAAACGCTTACGCACCCGTTGTATGGAACCAGTCCTTCATCAGCCTAGAGAAGACCACCATTAGTTTAGCACAGCCGCTGTTCACTGATATGATGATAGCGATCAAAGCTGCCGGACTGAATTTTGAGAAAGGTTTTTTAGGAAAGGGCAAATAGGGAAGCTTTCGTGGACCGCGTTTACTCCTCCGCTAAGGCCTCCGCAATAAAGAAGCCGGTACTGCGCCCGCGCGCCGATGACCTCGACTGTAGAGTTCCGGGTATCGCAGCGTATTGCGGGACGGCGAAAACGATCTACGAAAACTTCGTGACACATACGAAGCTGCGAGAATTTCGTGCAACGCTACCTGCTGAATAAATCTTCATTGCCTGACTAAAGGGTAGCCACTCGGAGAACAGGGCCCGGCTTGCTTCCGTGTGCTTGGATAAAAACGAACCTATTTAGATAACACGCACGAAAAAACAGTTCTACGTCGCCCGCAACATGCACAATACGTCACCGCCATATCGTGGCCATCCGACAAGGGACAGCTGAAAAAAACACTGGGCGTCGTGAGCCCCGAACTCCTTTTAAAGCTGAACAGCCAATAAGATCCCTTAGCGAAAACTAATACGTTTGAAATATACCACATTCTAATTTGAGTGTATTTGAAATACAATTCATAATTGTAAGTACACGAAAAATATACCGAAAATATAAACTTCTTTTTTTGTTACTTAGTACTAAAATATACTTCTAAAAATCATTTTAAAATACCTTTACTTAAACTACATTTGAAGTTCCCTTCATGCGTTTTGAAATATGTAAATACTAAATTAATAGGCACAAAATACCTTTCACATATATTCCTTGAAATATTTATTTAATTCATGCAAAATATACTCCAACCCTAAAAAAATGGAGCAATCAAGAATACGTCCAGAATACTCTTAAAATACCTGAAAATCGTAAATACTGTTGTGTTATACTCTAAGTACCTTTTGACTGCAATACTTTGGTAGTTTGACTTAAACTACCAAGATATTTAAAAGTTCCCCTTCTGAAGTTCACTTCAAGCAGATATGGAGTACACTGAAGCGCCTAAATACATTTGATTAGTTTGGCAATTGAATTGCGCAGCATCGCACTGATAAATCAGCCCAGTTTATGTTATTGTTTCCTTTTTTCTATCAAGAACACACCTGATCAGTTCCTTGCACACCAATCACTAACGGGGTTCGGGAACTACAACCACAACATTTGCTGATGCTGGAAAGCTTCAGCAGGTGCTGTGAACAGAGACGTTTGGCGTGGTTTTGTGTGCACAATGTTAGTTCACTGAACGTGTATACTCACCATTGTACGTGATGTGAATAGTGACTTTAATACAGTGACATGCATTAACTACCATATTAAATAGTCAACTACTAAAAAGGAAAGGCAAAACAACTACTGTAAAATATTTATTTTTCGCGGGCTCAATATTTCGCGATTTAGGTCAAAGTTGGAGTTTTGGAATAATTCGCAAATTCTAATTTTCGCGACGCGCTGGGATCGCAATATAGATTTTAATATTTTTACATTTTGCCGGAATTGTTCACGGGACCTACTTTCGGAATTGTAGGCGATTCGCCAACTTTGCGAGAATTAGGTCCTCACGAAAATAAAGTCGTTTACAGTATTTTAAAGTGAAGAAACTGCCTTGATTCGCTTCGCCCTGAGTGGTGCTACGGAGAGAAGCAATAACATGTATTTTATGAGCCGTTTGTGTGGATATTGTTTTAGGGACTGTGCCGAATTGTTATTAGTTGTACCAATGCCTTTTAGTAAGAGATATCGTCCACGAACTTCAAAACACTGTTTCCCCCTTGACAGACTCCCGAGGAGAAGATCGAATACTTGTAACCTTTATAAGCGCGGAGGTGGTCACCGAAAAAATTATTACCTTCAATATGTAGGCTATAAGGCTCTAGAGCAGTCAACGGGACTGTGAATGAGCTCTTCAGTGCGTCATGGTGTTTGTGTTTGTGTTCGTTTCTGTTCGCTTTGTGAGATGTATTTAGTAGTGCCTTCAAATACCACAGGGACACCATTTGCTGACAAAATCGAAAATAAAAAAAAAATTGTGTAACCGGTTTTTATCCACAAATGGCATCTTGAGTGTGAAGGAATAAAATTTTTGGTATACCTAAAATATTTTTTGATTCATATTTATAATGTATTTTGAATACATTACGCGCGTATTTCGAATGCGGCCAATATAATACAGAATAAATACAAAATGAATATTCGTACTAAATATATTTCAACTTCGTTTGAAGTACGGCCTCTTTTTGCTAAGGGATTGCACTATTAGCCATTAAAATTGACGAACGCCAAACACGAAGCGAGAAGGATCAGCATAATAAATCACGCATCATGTTTCTAAAGCTGAAGATGAATGACAGCTTTAGGTAAACGGTAACCGGACAAAAGCTCACCGGACAAAAGCTCACCGGACAAAAGCTCACCGGACAAAAGCTCACCCGTTTTTTGACAGACCCGGGCAAAAGCTCACCTCGATTTCTTTTTTTTTTTTTTCCTACCCGGGCAAAACACGGGCTGAAATAAAGTGCGGACGCAATGGACATTGGACCATTTTTAGGAGAACTTGTACCTCATCCACCATTGAGTTGCGAATTTTTTTTAAAAAATACTTTGAAAGAACGGGAGTTCGGCTTTTTGGAAAAGTACAAGACGGATGAGGAATTTAAAAAAAATATCGCGGGATTTTAGATAGGCTCGGGTTTCCTCCACCACAGCTTGTTCCACAAGAACTAACCACCAGGGAAAAGTCTACCGTTGACATCGCTACCTGCTGGACTATTTTGATTGCACGTATTTCAACGGCCGCTTCCGTTATGCTTCTGTTCCATCTGTGGCGGCACCCAGAGCGAATTCTTCTCTTCGCCTGACTCTGCGCCGACGGCGACCGGAGTTTCCCCCGGTACGGTGGAATATGTACGACACCGCTCTTCAAGATAAAGACCGGATGAGCGACACCTGCGAAAGATAGAGTACCGGGTTCCAGAAGCTCGTCGGCCACGCTCATCCAAGCGTCTTGAGGCTGATTGAATGCCTACAGCAAAATCAGGCGCTCGTTGCCACGGCATTGACAAAAGCCCGGAGAGGTGAGCCCGCCGTAAAGCGGGTGCGAAAAATTACTCTGCACCTGCAGGATCGTCTTAGAAATATTTGCGAGGGCTTGCATGTACATCGAGATCTACCAAGACTGCTGGAGCTAGTGGGGGACTGCATTCGCTTCTAACCAATCGATAAACTTGTTTCTACTAAAATCAACAAACCATGCGCCTGTCAGATTAAATTTATCGTTGCCTTTTTGTGTCGCACGCCTGCACCTAAGTTGTCCGCACTCGTGTGAAGACCAACGTGAAATTTTCTTGTGGTGAGCTTTTGTCCGGGCCTGTGAAAATATGGGTGAGCTTTTGTCCGGGTCGGTGAAAAAATGGGTGAGCTTTTGTCCGGTGAGCTTTTGTCCGGTGAGCTTCTGTCCGGTGAGCTTTTGTCCGGTGAGCTTTTGTCCGGGATTCTAGGTAAACATCCCTACGGCAAATTTCATCACAGAGTTCCGTGTCATTGGTAAATACCGATCAACTTCGAATATTAAGCCCCAAAATGGTTTTATCAAAATCGGCAAAAAAAAAAAAAAGACGAATTCGAGCTGTTTATGAAGCAGAAATTTTCCAGCTTCACGAGAAAATATCTTAATCTACAGCATTATTTTCAGTTCACAGGGTTCACAGCCTCCGATGAGCAGTCCGCGCGGCTGCTTCTTTGTTTGAAACCAAATTATTTATTTTCCTTCTAATACTGGCCACAGGGACGTTTCCCAAATACTCCAACCACGGGTATGTCGAATCTTTCGGAAAAAAAGTAAAGACCAAAAAAAAAAAAAAAAAACACCCCCGAAGTCGCTGAAAACATAGAGTTATTAAAACGTACGCTAGAGGTTCAACTGGCGCTAGTGTGCTGCTGCAAATTGAAGCAGACAGCAACCAGTCCGAAATTGACTTCCGGTAATGCATTTCTATGGGAAAAAGCGAGTGTGTTTTCTCTCTGCGCTCGATTATAACAGCAAATATCACGAATAATTCGTACGCATTAGGTAGCTTGGAACATTTCTCAGTTACGCAGACGAAATAATTGGTCAGTTACAGCGTTTTTATTTGAAATTCGTGGCACGAAAAACTGCTAAAACCGCTTCGTACGTGTATTTATGTGCACTGTCGGACACTGTTAGCGCGAACACGGCGTCGGCGCTTTCCACCATGGGGGATATGCGTGCCAAACGAACGAAGGACATGTGAAAAACCAAGAGAGACGGCAAGAACTACGCAGTAACACTGGATAAGTAACTCCTTGTGCATGCAGACGATCAAAAATAAATTGAAAGTCACGTAATATAGTCAGATTTGCAATAAATAAGTACTGCTTTATTCTTACTGCTCCTGAATATGTGCCAAGGTGCTTGTTCTGGGTTCAAATCATCACCCGCACGCTCCAAATCTTTGCAAATAGGGAGAAGCCAGAGAACAGGTGCCCGATTAAAACTGCCCGACATACGAAATAATACAAAGACACCTTTTGTAGCCCACATACTTTATTTTTTAACAGATCGTAAAGATGCACGACGCAGTCATTTTCATATAGTGAGAGAACGGGCATATTAGCAATATATAAGCCCCAACGGAATGCTAGCGAACCTTGAACGCATTCTACATTCCTTTCGATCGTTAGTTTTCTTAGAATCGTCGCTCATTTTTACATACCTGCCATGAAACATAGGTTTGGGCCTGAAATATAGCGAAGTTTAACATCGCTCAGTGGTAAAGAAAAATGCTGTAACTAAAGCAATTACATTTTCACAATAATAAAAAAAAGTTACATACTATCCGGTACAACCGAAATAACAAACGTTATTCGTGTCATTTTCCGGTGAAGAGACAACATTCAAGCGCGTTTTCCCATAGGAATGCACAGGAGCACCGCAAAAGTAGACTGGTTGCTGTCTGCTTCAATTTGCCTCCCGGAAGTCGCATAGACACTAGCGCCAGTTCAACCTCTAGCGTACATTATAATAACTCTATGGCTGAAAAATGAACCTTGAAAACACGGGTCCCTAAGCAGTTGTTTTTAAAATATAACGTGTTTTTCTTCTTTTCTTTTTTTTGTATGAAACAAAAAATTTGATTCCGATATCATCCAAAATATGAGAGGTTTTTTTTTTTCTTTGTTCTCTTTTTGTTTCCGTCGGTGCGTTTTAAGCAACAATGCGACTTGCATGCGTTTTATTTTTCTATAAGTAGGAACCTCAAATGTAAAAATCTTCCAATATTTCTCGTTTGACTAATTGGCAACAATATTGAAACTGACTCCAACTAAGTAATATAAAATTGAAACTTGCTCCACATAATTGAGAAATGCGAAATTTCTCTATTAGCCGACGTCCGACTAAGCCTAATTTCCTCAAAACGAAAATAACATTTTGTGCACCTGTGGCATCTATTTCTGAGAATAACACTTGTCAGCCAAAAAGAAAAAGGAAAGAAATGTCCCATTTGTTTCTGACAAGTGTTTTCCACCGATGTAAATCCAACATGCGCCCACAATGTCGAGTTCTATTTTGACGATGTTAGGCTTAGCTAGACCTGGGCTCATAGAGGAATTTCATTTTTCTCAATTATCTTTTGATCCAGTTAAATTCATGTTTTCAAACTTTCGCGTTTTATCCCCACCGCTAGCGCCCCATCCTCACGGAGTTTAAGCTTTCTGCGACGCATAGTTCACTTGCCCGGGCCGGAAAATCCTCGCACACATATTTAGGCGTATCACTGCAGTTTCGCCGCGTCGACCGTACAAACATGCAAGTGCAACTTTTACGAAAGCGCGACTCGTCTATCAACGATTTAGTGAAAACGGCAGATTATACGCGGTGTGAAAACGGCAGACTATACAGCGTTGTGACTTATAAACAAAAAAAAATTCATTGTTCAAGACTGGAGCTCGAGTACTCAACCGAGCACACACACCAAGAAACAAACAGACGCTCATGTAAACAAAACTATGACCATTTAAACATTTTCCTTCTCTCAGCTGATGTAGGTGTTTTTCAGCTGAACCTTGAAGATGACAAACGTTCACTTTGGTTGTGCCCAACAGCCTGGCAAATTTCCAAGACACGTTCCCGTGAAATATGGCGCAGCCTGTCAGCAATTGTACTTGCTCAAAAATGCTTTAAAAATATATATCGGTAGTTTGTCTGGGCGTCGAGACGCGACAACAAAAAGAAAAGGGATCAATTGTCACTCCAATCGCGCTTGCGCGCTAGATAGTCTAGGCTAACCCTAAACAAAATAATGAAAGGGTGTCTCTAAACGGATCTATTTTTATGTTAGTGCATTCCTAAGCGGCATCTCCTAATGTAATTCACTGCGATTATATGCGCGTATGGTTTGATTTTTCTTGGAAACACAGCGGAATGTTTTATAAAGCGAGTAGATAAATGGAACATTTCGTTGACAAAAATGCATAGAAGAACGCAATAAACACCCTACGTGAGCATTTGCTTTTGGAAGAACCCGGTACTTACACGTATTGTCGTGTTTGTTCCGCTTTATTTTATTTTTGACCTCAAGAATTGTTGACACTGTTTATATTTATTTTGTCTGGGTGTTTTTGCTTTAAGCATGCAGACTTGACTTAAATCAAAACCTTTTATTCTTTTGTATTCTGATCTGCTCTCGACAAAACGTTCCCATTTTTACTTTCCCGAAGAGCACTTCAAAACCAAACCAAACCATATATGAAGGAACAGGGAGCTTGGTGAATGCAGGGTCGAAAAGAAAAAGTATTGATTTATTAATGTAACCTCAATGGCTTCAAGAATAACATGCTTTCTTTTTTCCATCGGACTCGTTATTTGCCATGCCCACCCCCTAGATTGTGGTGATTCGCTCTGGGAGCGCTTTGGCGGAAACTTGAAGCACAAAAATGTTTTAAAATGTTTTGCGATCGTTTTGGTGGGACCCGTTCGCGGTAAGCTAATGGATCTGACTTTTTTTTTTTTAAACGGTGTATACTCTTTATTGTAGGTTGCGCTGCAAAGCTTTTCAAGCTGCTGTGTACATTGTCCCAGACGGGCCTTCCACTGTAAGACATGTTGGAAAAATCGGAACTTGCACATAGACAGCTCAAACTTTCCCAGAATGTGCACTGAGCAGGACAGTTTTTCCATGTAGACTTTTCAAGGTGTAGTTATCTACCTGCAAAAAAGGAGAGCAGAAAACATGCCAAAGTCAAAGTTGGGCGCGTTCGCAGACGTCCGAAGTAGTTACGCCTATCGGGAGCTCGCGGCGTCACCCAAGCAGCACCAGAAAGTGAATTTCGATCGGCCGACGGTTGGCCAGTGTCTGGACAGCTTGGCCACTTTAAGTGCTTGGCCACCGGAGGCATAAACAAGGCCGGCAAGGGTCCGGCCACAAACTAGTTGTTTTTAGCTTGTCCGCCGGAGACATAAACACTGCCGGCAAGCGCCTGGCCGAAAGTGCTCATTTTCAGCTTGGCCGCCGGAGACATAAACACGGCCGGCAAGTGTTTGGCCAGCAGTGGTGATTTTCAGCTTGGCCGCCGGGGACATAAACACGGCCGGCAAGTGTTTGGCCAGAAGTGCTGATTTTCAGCTTGGCCACCGGCGACATAAACACGCCCGGCAAGTGTTTGGCCACAGGTACTGATTTTCAGCTTGGCCACCGGAGGCATAAACACGGCCGGCAAGTGTTCGGCCAGCAGTGCTGATTTTCAGCTTGGCCGCCGGAGACATAAACACGGCCGGCAAGTGTTTGGCCAGAAGTGCTGATTCTCAGCTTGGCCGCAGTGGCCAAGCTGACATGGTCGACAAGTGTTCGGCCAAAAGTACTGATTTTCAGTTTCGCCGCAGGGACACCCATAATCTGAACTTTCATCGCGTTGACGAAACTTTGGCATAACGACGGGCAGCGAGAGAAGCATCATGAGCGAGTGGTTGGCAGGATATTAGTGCGCGCGTCGCGCGAACACTGTTAGCGCAAGCAAACGATCACCGTTTTATTAAGCTTTTTTTTCCGTTAGACTTGAAAGGCTATTGTCTTAACTAGCACTGTCGTGCGATATGTTCATTTGGAACATTACTAGAAGTGGGAAGTATTGTGCCCGTCGTTGTTCTATGAAAATAAAATACGAAAGCAGCGCCGACGTCATCTTCGCGCTAACAATACCGCTCTGTCGCTGCGCGGCACTCTTAGCGTGAATACCACATCCGCGATTTTTCGGTTAGCGCTCCACATATATACTTCCCAACTGCACTCGAAGAAAAAAAAAGTTGTAGTCGGGTGCATCGGGCGCACATGCTCCCCTTTCCTGGAAGACGCACCCTCCGTTACCCAGCCAGTGTACCTGTATACCGACCATAAGCCCCCTTCTCTACCTTAAAAACCTATAGGTGTATCAATGCACTCAGCTTAGTAAACCGCCACGCTAGCCACGCACCCCGATCAGCTTGTGCTTGAATCGGATAAGATTGGATATTTCAGGCTTTGTGTTTTGGAAGAGCCTAAACAAGACGTCTCTCATATATTGATTTAACTTAAGCTAGTCTCAGTAATGTTTTAATTAGGTGCTAGGATACTGATTTCCTGATCCAAGGAAAGCTAACAGCTTCGGTTAAAACCGCAACGAAAGCGTTCAAAATCGAACCACACGTAAAAGAAAAAGAAAATGAACATCTCGACCTTGATGTGCAGGACGCTGCTTTTGTTGTTAACAACGTGATTGTTGGCGGGTGGTGGGCAACGCCGTGACGCTATCGACGCTATCGTGGTGATTGACGCCAGTGATGCTCGGCCGTACTACACAGCAAAAGTTTTACACCTTTAAGGGTGTAACAGGGGTGTTGTAGCAACTTACACCCTCGGCTACACCCTTTTAACACCCTAAAAACTTGGAATACAACCTCATATTTTACCGAAAATTTGCTGTTTCGTGTTACACCCTACATTTAGAGAAGAATGTGAGAAGGGTGTAGAGGAGGGTGCTAAATAAATAATGACAAATGGTTTTGAAAAGCTTATACATGGCTCTGTACATAATGTACAAGTAAGATTTCTGCTTCAAAAGCAACAGTTGTTAGCAGTCTAGTTTCTTATAATGTCAGTTGTAATTCATGCAAAAAGCTGATAATAAAGTGCCTCTTTTGCACACAATTTTTATGTTTGCAAACAAAATTTTGTATATGAGTTTATATTTAATTTTCTTACAAATCACTCCATGCTCAGAAATCGGAAAGTAGGGTGAAATGCTCTATACTAGCATTTTTTACAAATATTTATTGATGGAAGTGTACAGTAAGAAAATCAGTTAGTATCGAGTTTATATCTGGCAACATGAAATCAAAATATTGTGAAAATGTTTGACAAATATTCATGACATGCTGCTAGAACCTGTCCCATGACCATGTCAACCCGAGTAAAATGTTCATTTGAGAATATGGTGACATGCACAAAAACTCACACACATAAAGAGGCAAATCTCATAATAAACCAGTCCGAGACATCCCATAAAAAATGGCCTATGGTCGTCTATGGGAAATTCAATGGGAGGCTATCACCCCCTGTAGCTTTGCATGGTCGGCCTTAAAAATTTATAGATACAGCTACAGCCAGCTATAGAAAAGTTTAGGGCCCTGCGTCTAAAGTCTCAGGGCTACGTTTCAATAACAACAACAACAACAATAATAATAATAATAATAATCAATAAGTTAGTGTTGTAACAGTGTCCAGGGACATCCAATTGTTCTTCTTGCGGGCGCAGTGCAATAGAACGCTCAAACAGACGCTTGCGCGCTCGCAGTCGCACACATACACGCGCGCACGCTCTTACACACGCATGCACGCGCGCAATCCCACGCCCGCGCGCAGAGGCACACGCACGCACAACCAGAAACGCACACGCGCATGCACGGGGACGTATCCACACGCGCGTGCACCAACACACGCACGGGCATGCACACACACACACACGCAAACAATTACGACGAAGGAAACGTTGCTTAAGTTAGTTTCGGTTTCGGTTTACACAAAAAAGAAACAACCTGAAGTTTAAATAAAACCTAAGATTTCCTCACTTTTTGTAATATTTTACATTATTTTTTTAGTGGCATTCTTATTGTTACTAATATAATCATATTTTGCTTAGTATCGTTCTAAAGAAAATTAACAATAAATAAAAAGGAAAAGAGACTCTTAAAGGCTGCGCAAGACCATCGCTATCGCAATCAGCTTCCGTTGGGCTCGGTTGAATGATTGATGAAGTTCCAGAGGCTTCGGAAATTTCCTTTTTTTTACGTTTTAGCCATTTTAGTGGATATTTTAAATATCTCCCTTACGAATACCGTGTTCAAGAATAACAATCGGTGACTGAGAGCTGAGAGACGCTGCCTCTTGCCAACGCCCGTAAGTTCAGAACCGCCCATGCACGACTCGTGCAAACGCCGGTTAGCAACTTTCTTTTGTTTCTGCGAAGTGGGCTGCTGTTTCAAACTTTGTCGTGTACCGTGCGCTTGCTAAGCTATGCTTGATTCTAACTATGCTTCTGCCCTGTGTTATTTCGTTATTTGAAAAGAGCGTATCTTCTTCAAATCTGTGGCTCGCTCCGCAGTGTGAGAAAGATTCCCGCGCGGCGGAACCGTGGGCATGTTCTGGGCGCCGTCGTGCGGCGCTCGTCCGACGACGCGTGTGCGGAGCGTTCAAGTGCCGTCTGACGTCAGTTCAAGCATTCAGTCGCCGTCCCAAAGTGTTAATCACAGGTCATGCTAGTTCTGACGTCTTGTCCCAACAGCCGCTCGCCACCGATTTGTTTGATAAAGCGGGAGCGAGAAAAACGTTACAAGAGCGAGCATGCAGCATGATTTTTTGCATATGCTAATGCCTGTGCGTAGAGACGCGCGGTCTCTTCGTCGTATTTCCGAGGGTAAAAGCGCTACAAACAAAGGACAAACAACGCCCTGTGTTGTTTGTTTCTTTTACTTGCCCGTTGTTTTTAGAGGTTTCACCCTCGGAAATTAGGTCTCTTCGCGTTTACCGAACCGGCACACTTTTTAAGTTTACAATTGTGTGATGCAAAAAATAAAAGGAGTTTAGATGTCACGTTTTTTAGTAGTGGCGAAAGCCCTTACAAAAATCAGAGCAGCTAGATAAAGCAGAAACATGAAAAAAGGCGGAAAAAATTAACTAATGTCAAACCTGAATATTTGATGGAGTTCAAAGACTACCACCGCACCAACTCGCCCGGTCATTCTTTCTGTCAAAGAATAATAGCCAATAGTAATAAACAAATAAATGCCAACTATTAATTGGTTACAAAGTCGTAATTGGTGCAGTGCAGCCCTACGCTACTCTACTCTTTTGATGATATCAGGTAATGTGTAAATGTATAGGGCAGTTCATAGCAACCATTTATGCCCGACCCATTATATTGAGATTTTCCTTTATATAAAAGTTATATGAAAAAAGGTGCTCTTCCTAAATTAAGCCGCACCACTGAATGTACAATAGCGTGTAACGTTTATGTACGTTCTCAGCAAAAGAAAAGGATGCATTAAAAAAAGGCCAATCATTTTTTTTTCCTCTCTGTTGGAGCTTCTTTCACGTACACGCAAAATGTGGGTGTCTATGTCTAAAAGAGTGGAATTGACATTTCCTGCAGGGCTGGAAGGCCTGACTCAGTTTGGCTAGCAGCTTGAAACCTATGGGAACCTGGGGAACTGAACCACAAGAGTGAGAGTGACACCCGCCTTGCACTTCCTGAACGATGGCACCATGAGGAAGGGGGAGCTGCCCTAAAGTGAATGCAATAGCACATGGGTCGTTCCAGCGAACCCCTATACAGATGATACCAAGCAGAAAATTATTAATAAATGTGTTATTAAAAACATGGAATGTGAATGGCACGGACGAGAAGGAGGAGATCAACACAGCGCTGTGTTGTGTTCATATCATCTGTTCCCATATTCTTCATGATTTCTTTTCAATAATTGGCTACTAACTAGTCCAATCATCAGCACTAGTCAATAAAAGTATGCTGCTATTTATTAGTATGCATTAACACGGTGCTTGCAGTTGAATCCTACAGTCATTCATTAATAAACAAAAACGAGGGTGCAGGCTAGCTAAACCGGCTAAACAGATAATTTATTAAAGACGCGTTCTCTGAAGGATGACACAAACGCAGAGAAGTATCAAACACAGCTGAGTATTAATGGGCAAAAAATGAATAGGCGACCCAGAAAAGAAAACGTAGGGGAAGACATGAAGTCAGTCTTTACAATTTCTCTTCTGCTTGCCACCACTTTACAAAGGGAATTCCTTCCTTTGCCTTACAGCGTTTTACTGTTCACAACCCCTGATATACCCAAGGACAGTAAACATAAAAAAGCAACCTACTAACATTTGGGTAAATGTGATTGAACAAACAGCAAGGAATGCCTTGAGCTTTCAAGCTAGGAAATAAAAAATATGCACAACATCAAGATTTAAAAAGACGGACGCATCACACCTGTTTCTAACAAAAATATAGGCCAAAAAACTTCTTCCACTCAATGGCAAAACACAGGGAAGGCACTAATAGATTTCTAGGTTTCATCATTGTTAGTGATTCTTTCAGTATACCCTTGTGGTCACTCTCTTTAGTCAAAATGATTTCATCATCATCATTCATTAAATCATCATCACAGTTGTGTTCTTTAAAGGGGTACGGAAACAAAAATTGAAATATTCAAATTTCGTTCGGAAGTGAATCAAGTATGAGGGATAATAACCGTAAATGATAATCCCACGTTTGTATTTTGAACGACTGGCTATATTTTGCGTTCCAAACGGTGCACTCGAGCAAGCGCTCGAACAGAAGCGAACGGAGAGCGCGATGCGTCATGGGATATCCGGCGCAAACAAAACCAGAAAGAAAAGATTCCCCGCGTTCGTGGAGTAGCAAGGCAGGCGTGGTTATCAGCTTTGCCCTTGGTGGCGCTGGCAGCGTTGTGGTGGTGTCAATAGCGTCAGCGCGTTACAACCGAGCCGTTCGAAGTACCCGTGGCGTGACGAGCGTGTGGCTGGCCTACGTGGGCTGGCCCAAGGAGCGCGTAGCTTCCACAATACTGTCAGCTTAGGGCTGAACGGGGTGGGGAAAGCAACTTTTGTTCGAGTTTTGAGCGACGGGCTAATCTTCTAGGGCAGGGGTGCACAACTCAAAAATGACGCGGGCCAAACAATGTTTATTGGAAACTGCGCGGGCCGCGCCTAGTGTGACACGTTACACCTTTTTGCTGCAGACAGGTTTTCAATATCTAGCGTCACCGCACTGGTTGCCGTCTTCAGCACATCTCGCAGTGTCATGTCCGTCATAGAAGATCGAAGACGGTCCTTGTTGAGGGTCATCAGTGAGAACGTCTGATCGCAGACATACGAGCTCCCAAAACTCCGTTTTCGGAGCACGTATGTCTGTGAGCGGAGTTTCCCCCCGGAGTTTCCCCCCAAGGACACGGAGTTTCCCCCCGGAAAAGAGGACTCTGAGAAAAGTAGGTCAAAGGGTTCGAATGCTTCTGCCAAGTCAACGGCTGTAGTTCATTGAATGACATGGCGAGCGGTTTCTGCGCTCAGCTGGGCCGCGGGCCGCGGGCCACACAGAAAGTGGCCGCGGGCCGTATGTTGTGCACCCCTGTTCTAGGGGGAGAATGACTGTTTCCGGTTGCACGGACGAGGGTCCGAGAATGAGGGGAATCCTTCCTTTCCGTCTTCTTGGACCGTTTGGTACAATGCGCGATTTGTGTGTTGAGCCAGATGCGCGTAGGAGACAAGTGATAAGCGAAGCGTGGGTTGCCTGCAATCTTCTGAGACAAACAAAACATGTCACTTGATCTCCAAACAGGAAAGCTTTACATGCTTCGTTTGTGGCACACCATGATGTTCACAATGGTTCAGCCGTGCAGTGCGATGCTTGGGGCCATTGCTTGCTCACTTAGAGTTCGAGAAAGGGGGGTGCCGTAGCACTTCCCAATTGCCCACGGGGTTATGATGTGGTTTGTAAGGAGCTCTTTTGTATTACTTCATGAAGTGAGTTGTGTTTAGTGTGACTCATTATTTCTTTATCACATGCCTCGTATGTGGTGATGTGGCAATCCCTCTAAGTGAAAAAAGTGTAAATGTGTTCAGTAAACATGATAAGCTGTAAATCACGTAATAATAATATAAGAATATGCAATACCATATATGATTTTTGTACAATTTACAATTTCTGATATGTGTATTGGACACATTCCAATGAAATGTTCACTGGGGTCTATACTTCATTTCACCCTTCGTCCGAGCGCGGCGGACGCTACCAGCCAATCCAGCGACGAGAGAGCGTCATGTGACCTTGTACTCCACATAACCAAAACGTCGCATGACACCCTCCCGGCGCCAGATTGGCTGGGGTGGCCTAGCATCCACTGGGCCACCCCAGCAGGTGCTCATTTCATGCCAAGCACCCTTTACCAAGGGTGTTAGCAAGCACCCTTTATGAAGGGTGCTTGCCTGAACGCCATAAGGGTGTTAGCCCAGGGACAAACTGATTTACACCCTTAAGTGTGTAAAAACTTTTACTGTGTACTCAAGGCTTCTCTTTCCCATTAGTGCCAGTAAGCTTGTGTAAAGTGAAAAATATTGTAACCGAACAGTAGAGAGTTTTAGTAGATCGCTCCCATGACTCCGATAACGATACCCGATACTCCGCTACCGCCTCCCTTGCGCATCCATAGTACCGTTATCGGGGCTATCGGAGGTATCGGAACGATCTACTAAAACTCTCTATTGTTGCACCGTCCCTTCACCTAAAGTTGCTTCTTTTTATTTTTTTTACTGCTGCACTACCGGGGGATCTTAATGGTGGGACAACATACCATCCCTGAACCCACGACGACTGGAATGGTGGTCGCAACCAGCGTCGTAAGACTTAGTACTCAAAAAGTCCAATAAATATTGAGCAGCCTTGCAGCAGCTTCGCGTGTCATTACTATGTAAAAGTTTCTGGGGTTGAGTTCTCAAACTTGACTTCCCGAAACTCTTGACAGTCTTCTGAGCAACACCCAAATTTTCTGGCGGTCTGTGATATATTATGTATTAAGTGTATAACTACAGCCACTTTCGGCCAGTGACTGGCTGGAAGTCAATGGCTAGTGGCTGGCCAAACGTGAATGGCCAGTGGCTGGCCGAAAGTGACTGGCCAAAGGTGAATGGCAACGCAGGGTTGTAAAAGTTACTTCAGAAATGTACCTAAGATACAGTTACAGTTACTGATACGAAAATGTACCTACGTGCGTATCTAGCTACTCGCTTAAAAATGTACCTAGGTACAGGTACAGTTACTTCAAAGATACTTTTTATTTTTACGTCAAGAATTTTTCTCAAAGTTTTCACATTATAATTGGAAGTAAATCCTTTGTATACCGGGATGTAAACAAAAACAAGTTTGATAAACGTGCTTTATTGGTGTCAATGGGAGAAATAAGGCAAAGCGCTCTCACGAGAGCATTCGAAGACTTTGTCTTTTTCACTTGAGTGCTCGATTTGACCTCAGAATTAGGACTTCTTCGAAATGTTCATCGGACATCTTCGATCGCAGTTTGGTAGCAATTGTTCCTCCTATGCTAAAAACGCACTCGACCGCCGCACTGCTTGGAAGCCCTGTGTTGAATTTTAAGAACACTCTTTTCAGCAGCAGCATGTGCTTGAGACAGTCCAGACTTCTTGTCGGAGCAAGTTTGGTGTACAGTCTCCGGCGATATGAAAGACCCACTGGGAGCGCGTGGCCGAGGCAGTGGCTGGCGGGGGCGCTACGAGCGCTCCGGGCAATTCCATTCTGCTTCAAGGGGAGGACGCTCACTCGGGGCTCAGCACAAACTGATAAGCGCGCGCTTTAGCTGAGCCCCGAGTTAGCGTCCTCCCCTCGAAGCAGAACGGAACTGCCCGGATAGGGTGCCTACATGTCTGTCTGTTTCAGGGTGAAGACATCCATTGTTGCCCAGAATGAGCAAGCGCGTGACACTCTCGCGCACTCGGTGCGTGGCTAGGGCGGTAAAATGGCATCTATGCATTAGCCAAAGCTACGCGCTCAAGCTGAGTGACGCTGTATTGCGCGCACTTCAAAATGCATAAAAAAAAACGATTGGGCGGAAAAATGGCTGAGATGTCACCACTCAAGCAAAAGCGCGGGTGTCTATGAAGGCACTCTATGCCCGGAGCGCTCGCAGCGCCCCCGCCAGCCACCGCCTCGGCCACGCGCTCCCAGTGGGTCTTTCATATCGCCGGAGACTGTACTGTACAAACTCCTGCTCCCATAAAGCAGATGAGGACGATGTTTCGAAGTTAAAAAAGTACTCACAGTCTTCTTCATCCTCACCACTTTGTTCGCCTGATGACACTTTTTCCATAGTTGATGTTCGCATAAGTTTGTTCTTTAGATAATCCCAGGCCCGCTTTCGTTCCACTTCGTTGTCTATCCATGCAACCTTAAATTTTGGATGGCATACGGCAGATATTATCAAATGTTTTTCTTCCTCCATACCTGCAAACCTCTTATTGATCCCCGCGATTAAGCTCTCGACCACCGGGAGGCAGTACCTCAAGTTCTCCGTCAGCAACGCGGACATTTTTTTGCAAAGTGAAGCCACTGTAGGCAGGAGAAATGACATGAACATGCTGTTTTCGCGCTGGAGACGAGTTATAGCTTGTGCGAAAGGCGTAAACACCTGAACATACTGATCAATAAAGTCAATGTCTGACTTCCTGAATCGCGGAATTTTAAAATTCCCACAAACTTCCTTCATCTTTCTCTCACTGTGAACACGCATTCCGTGAAGCGAATTGAGGCAATCGTATGTAGAGTTCCACCGCGTGAGGACAGGCGTGGCAAATATCCTTCACAGCTTGCGGGCATCTTCCAGCTCCGATTCCCACAAACCCTGTCTCCGGATGAATATGACACTTCAATGCTTCGCTCTCGGCAAAAGGCTTTATTCACTCACTCATTGCCTTGGGGGGTATCGGGATCGGGGGACGGTCATCAGCGAGACCGGGGGAGAGTCCGCTGCCCGAGCAGCTTCTCCGAGTCCCAGCGGTGGTCGTCCACACCGCGTCATGGGGACGTCGTCGTCCAGGGTCGCTGTCCGGTCCGCTTGTCGAGTCCGCTACTCGACGTAGTGCCCGCCCTCCCTGCGCCAGCGTCCGGCGCCGTCCGAGCTCGCCTCCATGACCGGTCCCTTGTGAAGTCGGCAGCCCCAAGCCTCTTCCTTTGTCTCCGTTCCCCTTTTAAGACCTTCCCAAGTCCTTGTCCCGCCGACCGTCCAATCGGGAACCTTGCTGCGAGCCGACCCTCCGACGTCAGCGCTGGGTGAGGGGGCGCTTGCCCCGTTCCTCCCGGAGAGCTCGGACGTTCCGCGACAGGACGGCGACTGGAAACAGGAAGGTCACAGGGAACGAAGGAGCGCCCGACAATACGGCGGCGGGGACCGGCAAGGTCACGGAGAGCGGAGGAGCCAGGGAGAGGGTCCCCACACCTCCCCTCCCTCAAGGCTCGGACCCCGGGGGGCTTGAGGTTGCGTGGTCCCCAGGACCCTGGGCAGGGAGCTCGTTCAGCTGAGTGTCGCCGATGACGACGAGCACCCTCGATGATGATGATGGCATCAAACCAGGCAGGTCAGCGGTGAACGTTGACTCACTGGGAAGCTCGTGACCGATGGAGCACGGTCCACGAACTGGTCCGGAGCACCACAGCTCACAACACGGACGGGCACTCAGGCACACACAACACGCCGGCTCTTAAAGTTCGCTTCCGCCCCTAATGTAACAGACAGCGAATCGCGCAAAAACGAATACCGGCACGCTATATCAAACAGCGTGACGAAACCAAAATCTTTCGATCGTTGGACATGCCACGAAATAAAAACAAAACTCTTCATCTCAATACCAACAGGCAGGCAATCATCAAGAACGTCACGCTACACGTTCAGGAGGGACATAAGAGGAAATCTATTCCTAAACTAAAAAGCGTGAGCACTCATTGTATACTCAAATCGTACATACGCCCACTATACAACATTTGCTCCTATCAAACTCAACCGCATTATTTTAAAACAGTAAGCAATCTACCAGAGCGTCAGAGCCGCACACCTCTGACAACAATATTGGTCTCCAACACACTCGCGAAGAACGCACAAAACCTCAAAAACTAAGAATAACCTTCCGTAAAACAGAAACGGTCACAAATCCAGTCCCGTTCACGAGGTGCGACTCGAAAAAAACACGCTGCCAACAACCCATGACGGGCACTCATGCACTCGGCGTTCACGCTACCCGAGCTACAAACAGGCTACAGCCAAGCTACGCAGCACGCCTTCATCAGAAGGGGTAATCACCTTACTGAGAGGCCGTTGTTCCGTGGTACCGGCCACTTACACCAGTACAAAGGGAACAGTACCTGGATCGTGCGAACAGCAGATCTCATTGGACAGCCTATTTACAAAGCTATGTCCGTAACGTCTGAGCATCTACCAGACGTTACCGCTTCACCGCTCGGAGGTGACCACCCAACAGGAGCGACGAGCGCGTAACGGCGGTCCGCATTGAACCCCGCACGGGCTTGACAACCGCGACAAGCGCAACGACGCACGCTAGAGCTCCCCACCGGCCAAACCCCGACACCGCATAACTAAAAAGTCTTCCAGCTGATGTCAAGGCCGGCCGGGATCGAGCAATGAAAGTACGCCGTCAACGCATCTCGCGACTCTTCGACGTTCTCGAATCGAGCAACGTGTCCACATACAAACGCAGTAGGTTACGCACAAAGCTCGCCCCCAGCCAAGTCAACACGCCGCATGACTGAAAAGTCTTCTTGCGACTGTAAGGACAGGCAGGGTTCGAACAATGTAAGTATCCCACACGCGCACCTCTCAACTTCCGCGCAACGAGCGCGATACCGAAACGCCAAATTATCTAACCGGCCAGTCTTGGAGATGGACGAGCTAATAAACTATATTTGCTCTGCATAAACAGTTTCCGCAGCGTCGAAGTGTCTACAGCATTTACCGCCGCATTCCAACACCCGCTACCCATTCATGCAAAGGCTGCAGTTAGTACAGCGACGGGCTGACCCAACGCACAACAGTTATAGACCGCCGACGGCCATGCCGCTGCCATAATTTCTAGGCTTCCCGGGCACGTACCCGCCGACGTGAACCGTACGTTTTCCCGGGCCAACCGCGCATCTGCACAGGATAAAACTATGAACAACTCGTCACATCCTCGCAAGACCGCCACTCCCCTCGTGCAGCTCTTCACTGCACGAGCACAGCTCTTTCCCCACCTGGCTGTCGTTTCTCCTCTAAATTTATAATTTATCTCTAATCCAGGTCTCTGCACGACCAATTACGCTCTCTACGCCCTCGCGTCCCAACGCGAACCCAACCGCGGCCGAGAGCCGTATCCGGCGGCAGCGCAAAGCGCGCGCTGGCCGCCGCTCCTCCGGAGACGGAGAAAACGAAATAAAGAGTAACTCCCGCCTCGAGGCTCAACCATCGATATGGCGGTGTGAGGATCCGGAACCAACTGTGCGCACAATCAAACGGGATCAACCTCACGACTCTACAACCAGATACGCACGGGTCATGCCCATCGCGTCACACTGGACTCCACGGAGCATTACACACGCACAGCCACTGATAAGTGAACCCGGAAACTCTGTGGCTTTCGGGATTTCGATGTCTACGCACCAGACATCGCGTATCCGGCACAATTTAGTGGGCTCAGCCCCTAAATGTAGCCTCTGGCCACAAGGTACTCGTTCAAAGCGATCTTGGTCGGAACCACAAGAGCGCATCCGTACCTTAAAACGCTGTCAACTAACGAAGCTCAAAACCGCGCTGACAGCTCAAGCAAGGCCAACTGGGAGCTAGCATGCGGTCAAACCGAGACGCTAGTCTCCTCACGGACAAAATGCAATGCGGGAATAATTTCCAAACACAGTCCATGCAACCGCCATCCGCAATGGGAGCGTTCTCCACCCAAAGCGATGCCTCTTTAACGCGTCCGATCAGTAACAAGCGTTACAAACCATTACATCGATACGCGAACAAAGGCGGTTAGGCGCGTCACATCCCCCAAACCGTGAGCTGGCATCTTTCCCAGCGGACGCGGACGGCCGGAGGCGTATGTGGGGGGACGCCCGACGCTACAGGCCTCGGGGGGTGCGGTAATTTCGACGCACATAGCGCTCTTGCGTAGCAGGATCAACCTGCCAGCAGCGAACGGTGCGCTGAACAGCAAATACTCATGGCGCTTCTCGTAACGGGGGATAAGTAAATTCCTGACAGGCTGGGGAAAAGGGTTAACCCCTTAAAACAGCGGTCAAAAACCGCGCCTCCTAGTCAGACAGGCGGTAATGTCTGGGCCTCCGTGCGGCGCTCCCGCAACGAAACTTCGTGCGGCGCTCCCGCGACAAAGATGACCCCCAAAAAGAGCGCGAAACAGTGCCCTAATTCAACCGGAAACAGGTTAGAAATCGGAATGCCTGCCTGATCAAAAATCAGGCCCCACGTTGCGGCGCCAGTTTATGCGGGCATCTTCCAGCTCCGATTCCCACAAACCCTGTCTCCGGATGAATATGACACTTCAATGCTTCGCTCTCGGCAAAAGGGTTTATTCACTCACTCATTGCCTTGGGGGGTTTCGGGATCGGGGGACGGTCATCAGCGAGACCGGGGGAGAGTCCGCTGCCCGAGCAGCTTCTCCGAGTCCCAGCGGTGGTCGTCCACACCGCGTCATGGGGACGTCGTCGTCCAGGGTCGCTGTCCGGTCCGCTTGTCGAGTCCGCTACTTGACGTAGTGCCCGCACTCCCTGCGCCAGCGTCCGGCGCCGTCCGAGCTCGCCTCCATGACCGGTCCCTTGTGAAGTCGGCAGCCCCCAGCCTCTTCCTTTGTCTCCGTTCCCCTTTTAAGACCTTCCCAAGTCCTTGTCCCGCCGACCGTCCAATCGGGAACCTTGCTGCGAGCCGACCCTCCGACGTCAGCGCTGGGTGAGGGGGCGCTTGCCCCGTTCCTCCCGGAGAGCTCGGACGTTCCGCGACAGGACGGCGACTGGAAACAGGAAGGTCACAGGGAACGAAGGAGCGCCCGACAATACGGCGGCGGGGACCGGCAAGGTCACGGGGAGCGGAGGAGCCAGGGAGAGGGTCCCCACAAGCTTCAAGAGATGGAGTCAGCAACCACATTAGACCTCGCTTGCTTCTTCCATAATGCCGAGCACTTGCTGAAAGTCTGCCTTATTCGCTCCTTCAGCTGCGGCGACGATTCTTCAGCGTTCTCCACGTCCTGCAGAATTATAAGTAACATCAACCGATTTCCTCTGTAAGAGTTTGCCTATTTACCTTCGTTGCGATCCGATTCAGCATATCGCGCACACAGCGCTGGTGGTGAGGAAGTGAGTAGACCCCATCAGATTGGTCACGAGCTTCGAGGACGTTATAGTTCGGAACAGGTGCACAGATTTCCTGCTCTATCTCACTCTCCGATGATGTGTCTGTGTAGTCTTCATACTTCCGCCCAAAATGGCTGTATAAAATAAAAAAAAATAAACATCTATTCTGGCGAAATTGTTCGAATTTTCTAGTAAGAAATATCAAAGATTTCATTTTCACCTGAAAGCCTTTATGAAATTGGAGCCGCTGTCCGTTGAGGTACAGGTTATTTTGTCGAGGATATCCTACTCTTTGTATACGCCTTCTAACGTAGATGCAAGAACATCGAATGTGTGCCTTCCTCGAATGCGACGACCGCCCAGCACGAAAGAACACCTTTCCAGCGTGTCTGGGTCGATCCCATGTGCTGTCACCCCAAGGTAACTCCTTGAGACACCAAAATAAATTATGGCACTGAGAATACCGCCTAATGAAAAGAAACCACGACAGTTACCTCGTATGAAGTTACCAGCAGTCTGCAGTAGAAGAAACATACTGAAGATCGCCAAACTTTTTTCTTATGACTTCCTTCGTCTCAGCCGCATCCTTACTGATTTCGCTCATCAACTTGGGTCGACTCATCACGTGATGGTCAGGGAAGCCGCACTGCATCAGATACCTGAAGCTCCCCTGTTCCACGAAGGAAAACGGCAGGTTGGCATTTACAATCAGTTCCTGAACCATTTTGTCTAATGCATCTGAAAACCAAATATCAGTTCATTCAATAAATGCAGGGCTGCTCTTCGGTAGCAGTACGAATGTATCTTAGAACGTATTGTAGACAACTTTCCGTCTGTCAACACTCAATTATGTTAACGAACTCCGGCGCATAGCAAGGATCTTGTCGCGGGCGGGAGGGTGGGCGGGGTTGGGGGGGGGGGGGGGTGCGACTATGACAAGATGCTATAGGTGGGGGAGGGAGAAAGGAGGTCCCAGCAAAACAAGATTTGAGGGGGGGGGGCAAACCCCTGGCTACGCCTGAAGAAACTCCCTTCTGGTTTCTAAAACACCCCCTACAAATACTACTTCCAGAGTCACAGTTATAATTACGTGCGAAAAATAGTATTGGGAGACCTTAGATATGTAAATGTTCATTTCACATAATTAAGCACAACAATCCTGCAGGCTTCGTTGTCAAAACTTAATGCAGCAGTAGAAGGATACAAACATCAAGGGAAGATAATCTAAGTACTCATACTCTGGCCGAACAGGGACTTCGAGCTCCTGATGTAGTCTGCCACTGATGGCTGGACTGCTGCTATTCTATGTTGTGGAGGCCCCGTGCTACATTCGGGTCTTTCCTTGGGTACCGCGGCTTTCCGTTTTACCCCGGCGACATTCGTCTTGCTCTTGTCGACACTCTTTAGTGCTTCCTTGTGAGACCTCTGGAATAAGCAAAGCATGACTAGGTAATGCTTATTGCACCGTATCAGAGCAGCTCAGCGGCGCAGGACACTATGGTTCAACTAGGTTTCAGCATTAGCACTTGGGACGAAAACGATTTTTTGCCAGGCGCCAAAGATGGTCAACAGCGGCGGAAAATTCTGGACGTGCGGGCATTAAAAAGGGAAAAAGTGGTTGCTTTCAGTAAAACTAAAATGAAGACAATATCTAATTGACCAATGACAAGGCAGCTTACAAAAAATTGTTGTGGGTCGGGCTACAGGCTACAAACAACCTATTCGCTAAAGCGTCATTCGCGAAAACGTCCATTCGCTCAAGTGATTCCTATTCGCTAAAACATCATTCGCTAAAACGTCATTCGCTAAAACGTCATTCGCTCATATAATATGGACCACTTACCATCATATGCTTTCTGACATTAGACGTGCTAGTGATGGACGCCGAGATGATCTTGATTGTCGGGACGCACTTCAGACGCCTAACATCAATGTTCCCATTCTCTTTCGTTTTCACGAGTTTAAAATAATCCCTATAAAAGGGCCATGGTACGTCTGATTCGCCTTCTTTTACGCTACTGACGATGGCCGTCTTATTGATGATCGAAGACATGACGATGAAGGCAAATTGCGTCCGCAAGTCAACCATGGCAACCAAAGACAATGGGGCTGACTCAACCGACCCAACGCTCGACCAGAGAAGGCAGCACGTAACGTAGCCACGTGGCCGCGTAGCCTTCGTTGTTGTTGTTTCCTAGAAGCCTCTGTTCTTCTTTTTCCTTCTGCTCGTCTTCGCCACAGCGGCACAGTTAGCATAGAGCCCGAGTTGCCCGGGCGGCCGGGCCCGGATAGTGGCGGCGCCCGAGAGTCCCGACAGTCCGGAGCCAGTCGGCGAGAAACAGCCACCGGAGGAGCCTCCAACTCGGCAGAAGTTGGCAAATGGCAAAACAGAAGGGCCCGGGGGAGCCCTTCTGTTTTGACGTCAGAGCCACATGACTTCGCGCGGGAATTTCAAACAACCCACAACGCTCATGTGAAACGTGACGTCACGCGTGGAATGAAGGTGGTTAAAGACGTACGACTTAATGGTCGCCGCATGTTTCAAATGATCCCACTTGATAAACTAATTCATTTGCGTTAAAGAAAAATTTGAAGAATTTACGTAGGATCGCACCCACGACCCTTCGGTTGCGAGCCAGACATGCTACCGACTAGGCAATGGAGGGCTTGGAAATGGCACTGCGATCCTGCCGTCATTAGAGTGCCTCGATGTCTGTCTGTGTCAGGGTAAAGGTATCATCGTATCGAGTGTTGCGAGCGCGTGCCGAGCAAACACATAAATAAACCTTACGGGGTAAAATGGCATCAAAGCACTGGCAAAAGCTCCTCGATCGCGCCGGGAGTGTTGTATCATAAGAACTAGGTCGTTGTGTGACTCAAGAGCATGAGAAGCGATTGAGAAGGCCATGCGAACGGGGCCCGATTACCCTATCGCGTTAAACTCTTAAAGGCGAAGCTTAAGAGGCCTCCCAGATTTTTTTCTTGACAAACATTTTCAGTTTTGTAAAGTGCAAAATTTGAGTTCGATTTATTGCGTGGAAACACTACGTGATGTTAAGTTGCTTTACGACTGTAATTATGATTTATTTTCAGTTATATGTTATATTGTATTTCCTACGATCTTGACGAAGTTAATAGAAAAGTACCTGTAAAAAGTAACTTCACTTAGTTACAAGTTACTGGAAAATGTACCTAAGATACAGATACATATACTGAGAAATGAAATTACCTAGGTTTGTACCTCAGGTGCAACAAAAGTACCTATATACCGATTTACAGTTACTTGTACCTAGGTACTTTACAACCCTGATGGCAAGTCACGGGCCTAAAGTGAATGGCCAGTCACTGGCCAAATATGAATGGCCAGTCATGGCCAAAGGTGAATGGCCAGTCTCTGGCCTAAAGTGAATGGCCAGTCACTGGCCTAAAGTGAATGGCCAGCGACTGGCATAAAGTGAATGGCAAGTCACCAGACGAGGACGAAAACACTGCTATTGCCGAGCACTTTGGCCAAGCTTGGGCCATCGAAAATCTGGTTGGCCATAGTACACTTGCCAGCGATGGCCCATTCACAACGTGCTGCTTGGGCAGCTCCCGATAGGCGCAGCGAGCAGACAACAGAGTGCGTCGTCTGCTCGCTGCGCTTATCGGGAGATGGCACCACAAGTAAATAGCGTCGCTAACTCGGTCGTCTGCAAACGTGCCAAACATTGCTATGGCGAGTTTTTTCCTCCCATTTTTTACAGAAAGGGAACTCATTGAAGCTTCATACAGTAAAACTAACCTGCTTAGTATTTAATCCATAAAGATAGGAGCTTTCTATGTACAGGCGCAAATTTTTCCAGCAATTTTTAGAGCGAAAGTTCCGCTTGGGAAACCCTACAAAATGTACACCCGCAGGCGCGATATGAAGGTGAACGCCGGACCGTCGACCGGTCAGTGCTATCAGCGCCACGACGCGGCTGCCATGGCGGCTCGCTTTCTTATCGCGCGCTTCACCGAGGGTAAGTGCCTGGATCGAGCGCTGTTCTCAACTCTGCTGCTACTCCCTGCTGACAGCGTGGAAGTTGGTTTTGGTTTCGTTTTCGACATCGCTTTTTGTGGTCGCCGTGCCCACGTCATTGCCGGCAAATGATTTGCAAATTGCCCGTGAACTACAGCGGACGTTGTTTGGCATGGTTTATACGTGACTCAACCGCTTTATTTATTTATCCGCGATTCTAATAACTGCAACAAATGTGAAATGTGCTGTGATTCAGCAATAAATATTGCCGCCCGCAGGGCCGAGCAAGCAACGCTCAGTCAAGGGCCTCTAGAAGATTCGCGTCCATTCTCGCACTAGACGCAACTTTCCCCGGCTCTCTTGTTCTCGAAAGTGCCAGGTCATCCACGTCCCGACCGCGCGACGCTCGAACTTCCTTTGCCGAACTTTCGAGATAGTGACGCACTGTAGATAAGCAGCTGCCTGCGACCTTGTCGAGTCAGTCTCGCTCTCGCTCTCTGTTACGCCGCTGAATCGCTGCCTGCTTTTCTACTGCCTCGACGCTCTTTCGTTACTTATTTGGTTTGGCACAATTTCGCCTATTAAACCTTTATTTTTTTGTTCACTGTTCGTCTTCGAGCGCTTCAGCAGAAATTCCGCCTCGAGTTCCAAGGGATGAGCGCGTCCAGAATGTTGTCCTTGCTCAGGAAGGACTTTCACAGCGGGAAATATCGCGCAGAGTTGGATTATTGCAGCATTCCGTCCAAAAGATTATTGCAGCATTTCGGGATGACGATAGATGCTTGGACGATGCGCCCCACCGTCGCCGTCCCCGCGCAACTACAGCAACAGAGGACCGTCACATCCTCGAGGCAGCCTTGGGTGACCCTTTCCGTGCCGCCAGGAATATCAAGGACGCACTGGAACTCGAGATCAGCGACACTGCTGTTCGGAGACGCCTCTACGATGCTGGCCTACACAGCCGTGTAGCTTGCCAGTCGCCGCTGCTGACGGAAAGGCACAAGCAGCTTCGGCTTGACTTCGCCCATTCTCTTCAGAATTGTACTGTGGAAGACTGGACCCACGCCATCTTCATCGACGAGTTTACGTTCTGCACCCAGTTAGACCAGCAGAGGCAAGTTTGGAGGCCTGACAACTTCCGTTAAGCTTTATCAGACCTTTAAGCTAATTGACTGTATAGATTTATCTTTCCCCCTGCAACGTCCAAGGCCATTAGTGACGAAGACTTTCTGAGAAATCATCAGTGGTCAGCTATAGGCTTCCCGCCCACCGCTAAAGCCTGAAAACTACAAACAAATATTAGCCTTACCTAAAGTAATGATAGCCAAGTTCAGCGGTGACTAAAAGAGACAACAACGCTTCCATTGCTTTGCAAATACGACCCTCACTTTCTCCAGGAAGTGGCCGCCAGTGGTCGTAGGTGCGTGAATGTTTGGGGCGCCATATCCCGCCAAGGACTTGGCCCCATCTTCAGGATCGACGGGCGCCTGACGTCGGAAGTTTACTCGGACATAACTGACCACGTCTTGATCCCCTACGTCCTAGTTGGGCCCTTTCCGGATGGGGACTTTTGGTTTCAACACTACCTGAGTCCCATCCACACCTCCCGTTCCACCAAGACGCTTCTTGCTGAACGCCCCGGGGCATATGAACGCCCATGGCCTCCGAAAGGCGCTGACGTCATTATCGTAGGAAACGTCTGGGGCATCATAAAGTCGAAACTGGCCGCTCAAGAGCTTCGCAGAGCATCTCCAAACGAACTCTGGGAAGCCGTCCAATGATAGTTGAACGACCTGAGCAACAACAACGACCTGGTGCTCCACCTCTACGGAAGTCTGCCGCACAGGATTAATTCTTTAATTCACGAAGAGGGAAACTTCTTAAGATACTAAGTCCCCGCTCAAATCTGACAAAGAATGTCGGACGTCAAACCGGAACTGTCAAGAATTAAGAAAAAAAGGGACGTGGTTACTGCCTCATGTTTTGTATAACCGGAAGTCCAAATCCCATTAAAGGAATGGTTGAAATTGTGAGCCGCCCTATGTTTAATGGCGCTCGCGATCGGCGTGTGCCCGTGTGACATAAGCACACGTGCTTTAAAATGAATAAAACAATCATTGCGCCATGACAGCCCTCAGTATGTAGTAGCGCCTATCATATATCGCAAAGCATATATAATTATTTGGGGGGGGGGGGGGGTAGGCTTGCATGCACGTTCCTGCAGAGCCCTAACTTCTAACAAATTATTTTGGCGTGCACTTCAAAGTGTTAGGCATCAAAAAAAATATTAATAATGATGCCCTCTTTGTAATGTGGCTAATATAACATCGTCGTAAGTGCGACGCGGTTGCTGACACATCACACAAATGAAAGAAAATCGTTTTGTTCTTTTCAAGAAGCGGAAAGTAGAAGTTACTTTTTGATTTGTTCCGCAGCCTTCCGGTTCAGCACATATCACAACAAAAAACTACTGAATCACATTGTCTACCGATAGCGTCTGAAAGGCTCCTTCACCAATCCTCGCGGTTTCTTGGGGGAGTAACAGCAGAGCTGAGAACCAGCGCTCGTTCCAGCAACCTACTCTCGGTGAAGCGCGCGATAAAAAAGCGAGCCGCCACGGCAGCCGCGTCACGGCGCTGATAGCACGGACCGGTCGACGGTCCGGCGTTCACCTTTATATCGCCTGCGGGTGTGCACAAAACATGACAAGCAGCGTCCAGACATTTCTAAAATTCCGAAGCTATTGGTCGCCTAAGAAACGCTGGGGGGTATTAGTTGTAATGTTTACGTTTCTTGCTTCGCGATTGGTAGTTTGACATCCTTATTAGCTAATTCCGCAATGTCATCGCCTGTGGAGCGATTGTATATATGCTTCAGAGATGCCAGGCCTTTTTTAAGCTGGCATAGTCAATAGAGAGTTTTAGAATAACGTACGCAATTTTAGCGCACGCTAGCGCTAAATTTAGCGCTTGTATTAGCGCACGCGACGCAAGAGAGTTTTAGAATAGCGTTTCTCCGCCGCGACGCAAAAGCCCAAGCATCTGGCGCTTGCGACGCCACCAAGATACAGTAAAATATTTTATTTCACACACGAAATGCTGTAACTTTAGAAAAAAAAAAAACGAGTTTTTTGGTCCAGAGTAGCGTTTTAATTTGTTTAAATATGAGAACGCGACGCGAGCGGTTGAGTGGTCGTGTCCGCTTGCGTCGCCACGGCAAGAGAGGTCTCGTGTACTGACCTTCGCAAATCGTTCCTTCGCCGTGAAATGTTCGCGCGTCGCAAGCATCAAGTTGTCGGTGATCGCTGCCAAACCGAGTACAATGTCGTCCCGTATTGAAAATTGCAGTCGCGAGGATACCGCCGACGTCGCACTCACGACGCCGCCAAAGCAGCCGCCAACATAATCCTGGAAGCCGCCATTTTTTTTAACTGTGCTCGTCTTGGCTTTAGCCAACTTCTCATCACGAATCCTCCCAGGAGAAGCGCAAAGACTCTTTGCGTACGCACGCTATTTCCGAAAAATAGCGCACGCTAAAATTGCGCACGCAAAGCGCAAAACCTGGTTTGCGTTCGGAGCATGCGCAGTGGCGACGACGCTATTCTTTGCGTACGCAAAGCTTTAGCGTGCGCTATTCTAAAACTCCCTATTGACAGCTTGAGGAACGCAGGGTGTGGATTTTTACGCTTCTTCCTTTGCGATTGGTTCATCTGCGGTCTTATTGGCTAATGTAGCAAGCTTATTGTCTGCAGAGCAATACTAAGATGCTCAGAACTCGCCAAGCCCTGCGTTTCTTAAGCTGTCAGTGATTTGAGTGACTCTTAGCCCCGAACGGGACCGACTGGAGCGCTGCGATCGCTCGAATGTAACGTCAGTGGTATCACGTGACGGGGTTGCGTAATTTCTTCACTTTGTTTTGCTTTGGTTGTGTGTTTTAGCGTGTACCAGCAGAATATGTACGCTAAGTATATTTTGCGCTTGCTATGACGGAAAAGGTGCGTAAGGCGAAACCCAAGAACAAATTCGCATACGCCAAGCGAAGCGATCGGACGTTTTGTGTGTAGGTTAGGATGGAAATCTACGATAGCTTCATGGTCACCAACATCGCTTGTAGACTACGCCGTGGAAACCAACGAACATACGTCTACGGGTTCATTTTCGCTTCCCGACTTCAAGCAGCCAAAGGAAAGAAATACGTACTCAAAACTACAATTAACGGCGAAGGCCGCTCGATTCATGGATTACGGAAGCGACAACAATCTCACCGACATGAGCGGCCGTAGCCATACCATCAGAGAAGGCATAGCAAGATGCTCGTCAGTCTCTCCTACGGCCAATTGCCTTGTTAAAATAAAACGTACGCGAATTTTTTTTTTTTACCTTTTTTGATTGAGCAGCTTGACCATTGACCTAGAGATTCCGGTTCTACCCCAATCACACCTAAAGGAGTGGTGCAACAATAGTCAGCTGGAATGTTTTTCACTTTACACGAGATTACTGGCACTAGTGGGACTCAAGGATACTCGGACGTAACGCCACTGGCCAAGGAACTCCTTTCTTGCGGTGTGATTTCAAGTACAAAAACAATCATTTTCATCCAATGTCCCCTTTGCGAAACTTGATGACGTAACGTGGGGATCGCAGTGCACCCCAATGATGATATTTGAGTGCGGTTCATAGATTGGACCCGAGCACTGCGTGGGCACTCGTTTTGGGCTCGTGATAATTACTAGTTCGAGAAGCATTCGGGTAGTGGCCCGTGTCCAATCGCTGCAACGACGACAATAGCCGAGCCATAATAATGTCTGGAACTCAGCGCGTGTCTGTGCTTTGCCAACCCCAGCGCGTGGCTATGATCAACATTGGCCGCATATAATCGGCTTCAGATCACGTGACCTCTTCTTCTAGCTGGGAGTTGCAAAAAAAAACGCTGCTCGTTTTTTTTTGTTTTTTTTTTTTGAGACTTTTATTGCTTGGGGTGAAAAATGAACCCGTGTTTCATAGGTCATTAACGTCAGGGATCCGTTCTAAGCGGTATTCGCGCAAAGTACAAAAATTGTTGTATCGCCCCTTTAAGCCTACAGCGCAAGCTCGCTGGCTTCCGCAGTGCTTTGGTTGCGAGTGCCTCCGCGTTGACACTAGTGTTAGCAAGGGCAGGGAGCTCGCACTCTGAAGGCGGAGCTTCTCGTCTCAACTTAGGAGTGAACAACGCATCGAAGGTGAGTCGGATCTCTTTGTCGATCGTCCCCTTGTCATTTTCGAAGTGCTGTGCGATGGTGGCTAACGCTCTTGTCGCAGTGACACATTCGTCGATTATATTTGCGGCTTTCTTTGACGTACACCTCAAATAAACACAGTATGGATTACGCTCGCATCATGTGACCCAAAAGTTTTTTTTTTTTTTTTTGTATTTTTGTGTATGTTTCTAATGGCGCGCGAGCAGGCTGCGAAAAAACCGGCGATCGGATTGCCTTGTTCGACGCCTGCTCGCCCGTGTCGGCGGCCCATTTATTTCTCTTTTCTCTGCCTGTTACCAACAAACTGGATACGAAAAAAAGGAAACTCGCCCCGAGAACCATGCCATCTCGACATCTACATGATTGGTCACATATGATCGACGCCGAAATCACGGTGACGACCTACCTGGTCGTGACCAGTGCGATCATAGAGTTATTATAATGTACGCTAGAGGTTCAACTGGCGCTAGTGTCTATGCGACTTCCGTGACGTCAATTGAAGCAGACAGCAACCAGTCTACGTTTCCGGTGCTCGCATGCATTCCTATGGGAAAACGCGCGTGCATTTTGTCTCTTCGCCGGAAAATAACACGGAACACTTTAATTATTTGGAGCGTACCGAATAGTATGTACCTTGATTAACACTGTAAAAACGCAATTGCTTTAGTTAGTGAATTTTTCTTCATCAGTGAACGATGTTTAACTTCGCTACATTTTAGTCCCAAACGTGTGTTCCGCAGCAGGTGTGTAAAAACAAGCGACGATTATAAGCAAAATAACAATCAAAAGGAATATAGACTATGTTCAAGGCTCGACAGCATTCCGGAGACGCTTATATATTGATAATATGCCCGATCTGTCACTATATGAAAGTGACCCCGTCATGCATGAGCGGATAAAAACATTCAAAACGAGGAGAATAAAGTCCATGGGCTATGAAAGGTGTCTCTTCGTATTGTTTCCTCTGCTGGGCAGCTTTTATCGGGCACTTGTTCTCAAAGATTTCGAGCGTGCGGGTGATATTTTGAACGTAGAACAAACATCTTTGCTCGGAGCAGAAAAAATAAAGCGGTACTTGCTTACTTAAAATCGGACGAGATTTCGTAGCCTTCAATTTATTTTGATCGTAAATGCACGGGTAGTTACTGATCCAGTGTTACTGAGTAGTTCTTGCCGTCTCCCTCAATTTCCAGATGTTCCTCGTTCGCTTGGCACGTACATCCCTTATGCTGAAAAGCGCCGACGTCTTGTTCGCGTTAATAGTGTCCGACAGTGCACATAAAAAGCCGTTTTAGCACCGTTTTTAATGCGATGAATTTGTAAGAAAAACGCCGTAACTGACCAATTATTTCGTCGGCCTGACTGAGAAATGTTCCAAGCTACCTAGTACGTACAAATTATTTGAGATATTCGCTCTTACGATCGAGCGCAGGGAGAAGATCCTCTCACTCTTTCCTTATGAAATGCATTACCGGAAGTCAATTTTCGACTGGTTGCTGTCTGCTTCAATTTGCGTCAGAACACTAGCGCCACTTGAACCTCTAGCGTACATTATATTAACTCTATGAGTACGATAACATGAAGCCGTGTCACTGGGTACTGTTCCGTAGAATGCGAAGCCAGTATTGTGGCGCTGCTCTAGTTTAATTTCGACGAAAAGTATCCCGACAATTTAGGTCAAACGCAACTCGGAAGTCTCGTTCAAATTAGCAAATTAAGCATGACTTGTGAACGATACAACTTAGTCTACGCGCCACCAACGAAGCCCAGAAGCGGTCTTGTGATACTGGCGACTACATTACGACGAGGAGCCGTCAGGTGGCACCACTTCATCTTCTCGGGGATAATAGATGCTTTGCGGCATCTGAGCATGGGCGAAGCCATCACTGACCTTAATTTCTTGATTCCTCCTTTTTCAGGCCACTACCCTTCACCTCTGCAGTAACATGTCAAGGTATTGCCTTTTTACACACTGCAGTGATCTTATCTCCAACACAGGCTTCTGTTTATGCTTATGAACAATCACTTCGGCATCTAGATTGTGGGATTCCCCCTTTGGGGGGGGGTTTCCACTTAGAAACACAAAGGTTCCATGGGTCCGGATAAAGACGTGTTTATTGACTGCAATGCCAGCACGCTTCGCTCTTAGACAATGAAAAGTCTGGGCGCTGGCTCAATTGCCAGTATCACCCGGTCGGTTTCCCGCGCTGCCGCATTAGACAGATTCACGGGAAGTCGGAGGCCCACAAAGAAAAACCGAGCTCCGTAGAGCCAGGGCCTCCGCCGACGAGAGCCCCTGGCCCACCTTCGGGGCCAGCTTATGTAGCCTCGGAGAATGGACGCGCCCGGGGAGGCCACTAGCAGTCGCGTCCATTATAACTCTCAAGGGTGTGCCGAAGGCGCGTTCACCCAAAAGGGCAAGGGAGAGCCGGCCCCTTCGGGGAATTCGGCCTCGTGGTTCCTTGTATCCGGGAGGCCGACGCCATTGGTGACGACGACTCCCCCGGCCTGCTTGAAGCTAGGCCTGGATAGGGATAGAGGGAACCCAATGGTTCCCACACTCCCCCCTTCTCAAGGCTAAGGTAGGCCTAAAAATAAAATGGCCTACCGGCTCTCAAAAACAAAATAAAAAAAAACGAAACGCTAGAGCGAAAGAGCATGCCGCGAAGAAAAACAAAGAAATAAAAAAACGATCAGCGCGGTACATGCTGAAAACTCTAGCCCGCTGCTTGCTGGTGAAGCCCGGGTGCCGTCGAACTCTTCAGCCCACGCTTCGTGGCAGGCTTACCGGAGCAGCGTTGAAGGGTCCAAGTAGGGGCCTGGCCGGGGGCAGAAAGGAACGGCCCGGTCACTCCCCGATGAAATGTTCGCGGAACCGCGGAAAGAACGGCGGCTGGGCGTCTCTCCTTGGGGACGCACCATGTGGCACGGGCACTGTCACCGGGTCCGTGACGGGATGCGAGCTGCTTGCTGTCGGCACGGGTCCACAGCTTGGGTCTGCGACGAGAGGCCACGTGTTGCTGGCCTGGAGACGAGTCCAGGCAGGGGGAGGGTGGCTGCCGCCATCTTGGCCAGCAGCCGAGGAGCCGGATCTGGACAGGCAGGCCGGTGACGGCGACGATGACGCTCCCTGACGTCAATGCAGCTTCGGTGTGGAACCATGACCCAGGAACCGCCGGGAACTGGAATGCCGCTTGCGCTCTGCCCCCCTCTCCCGATTCGTTCCCCAAGAAGGAAGCTTCGGAAATTCCGAGCAAGGTGGAGCCGTCCAACTGAAGACACTCGACCGATCCCTGGGTGCTCAAGGACCCAGAGATAAAAAGAGGCAGAGACAAAGGTGTCTTTTCTGCCGTGAGTCACGTGCATCGCACTGGCTCGGCTCGCGAAGTTATTGTGAAAATAGTTCCACGACTCCGCTTAATGCGAACACGGATGTCCACATACCAAGCTGACTCGCGTCACCCCGGACAATAGATTTGTTGGTGACTGGTCGACTAGGCAAAGTTCTTTGTAGCTTCTTTTGCTAACGATGCCTAATCGCTTCGATTTGCGGGCGCAATGAAGTGTCAAACGCGCCACCCTGTCCTTTCTTGTGATATTGAAACGATGCAGGGCTGCAATCGGGCAGGCTCGCCAACATTGTTATTTTTCAAACATGTTAGCTTTTACCTTAGGCTAAAACATAAATGCCTGTGGCCAGGTATAGCACAGCGACCTAACTTCGAAAAGTCTTGGAGCCGCGTGCTGCCCTGGCCAACGCGAACAAAGGAGAGCACCAAATGCAACTCCCAGCCGCGCAGGACAGCCACCGTGAACTGCAGTGTTCGTAGAGGCCAAGCGACGTAGCACGAGTTTATCCGCATCAGCAAGAACAGAAACCGATCCCAAATAAAAAAAGAAACCCCGTGCCAATAGCAATACCAGACTATTTACGGCACCGATCGGCAACAACACGAGTTGCTCGACCCGGCGAGTACGCTGCCCGGCTGCCAAAGCCCGTCTGCAACAATACGAGTTGCTTAGCGACGTTAGTGGCGAGCGTACCGCCCGGCGGACGCACCGCCCGACTCCGCAGAGTCCGCGAAAATATTTACAACTATTCATATATTTACACCCCGGATCGTTCTGCTGAGCGTCAAAAACTCATCGGTGCTACCGTCGATTCCCAACGAACACCTCGAGTGCCGTGGTTCACGATCTCGTCCAGTGACCGCATGGCGGTCACCTTAATCGGACACGCAATCATCCCGGGACGCTGTTCAACCTGTTGCCCTGTCCGGTAGCATGATTGAACCGCTCCCGGACCCCGCGGCGTTTTCACATTTAACGTCGCTTTTACGGGGTTGCAACTTGATAGGTGGCCCTCAAAGGTTCCTAACGTAATTGTTGCGTGCGACGCTCACTGACTTTTGGCCGGAGTCGATCGCGGGTAAACGGAACATACTCAATTCTAGTAGCCGAAAACCATGCTCACGCCAGTCCTCTGTCCCTTGATAGCGGGAAGGAAAGACGGAGTAAAAAGGAAATCATTTTGACTCACTCAGTTTTCCCGGGGGCCTTTGTTCCGGGGTCGCTTGGTCAACCTGATGGCTACTGGTCCGTCGACGCGGCGACGAAGGGCACCATCGGCGGTCTCCGCAACCTCGCTAGACTGGGACCGGTGTTGCAGGCACAGCGCATTTTCTCGCTCCGAGATACGCTTTTAGTTTGTGCGCTGACGGGGTGTCCACTCTGGGTGGGCCCCGCGAGCCGTCTCGAAGGCAAAAAGCTGCACTTGCTTCGTGTTGCGTCACCGTGCTTTGTTCGAGAACGGGCTTGACCTCGAAAAGCGCAGGTGCGCCTCCCCAGCGAAGTAGGCTGGCGTCGTCCCGAAAGGGAATGCCTCGGACGTATTCCGGGCGTTTAGTCACCTCCGTTTGGAAGCGAGCTCGGCTGAAAAGACACTGCATTGTGTCCGTGCGTGGCTGGCGTGGCCACTAAGCCGTTGAGTGGCGTCGGGTGTCGGGCGTTCGCCTCTCCCTTTGTCCACCTGTTTGATCCTAGGCCGGAAATTGACCTGGTTCGCTAACTTAGCGAAAGGAGATGGATGCTGCTGTCTTTGCAGTCCACGGAAAGCCCCACGTTGGGGCGCCAGATGATGGATTCCCCCTTTGGGGGGGGTTTCCACTTAGAAACAAAGGTTCCATGGGTCCGGATAAAGACGTGTTTATTGACTGCAATGCCAGCACGCTTCGCTCTTAGACAATGAAAAGTCTGGGCGCTGGCTCAATTGCCAGTATCACCCGGTCGGTTTCCCGCGCTGCCGCATTAGACAGATTCACGGGAAGTCGGAGGCCCACAAAGAAAAACCGAGCTCCGTAGAGCCAGGGCCTCCGCCGACGAGAGCCCCTGGCCCCGAAGGCTTATGTAGCCTCGGAGAATGGACGCGCCCGGGGAGGCCACTAGCAGTCGCGTCCATTATAACTCTCAAGGGTGTGCCGAAGGCGCGTTCACCCAAAAGGGCAAGGGAGAGCCGGCCCCTTCGGGGAATTCGGCCTCGTGGTTCCTTGTATCCGGGAGGCCGACGCCATTGGTGACGACGACTCCCACGGCCTGCTTGAAGCTAGGCCTGGATAGGGATAGAGGGAACCCAATGGTTCCCACAAGATATCTCGGTGAGACATGAGAAGGTCAGCAGTGGAGATTGTGCCATGGACTTTGCCGTGACAGGTCGTGGCATCTGGTGCGCAACTTCCGCAACGATGGGCAGTTCGTTTCGTCATTCGAGCCGTTGAAGATGCTGTACTCGCGCTGGCATAGTGCGCGACAGCACGAACATACGAACGCATCTTTTTTCTTCAATTTTTTTACAGGCAGCAAATAAAACAATATTGTGTTGTTGTTGTTGTTAGAACGTTCTTTATTGCCCTGTTATATATAATATATGTATATATATATATATACGCACATATACACACACATATACCATACACACATATAATGCACCATTGTCGTCTGCATCGGTGCGGGCCTAAGGATCTTCCGTTGCCGTCATGGCGGTCTGGGTGGGTGTTGGTCCCAGCGCCTTCGGCTGCTGCAAAGTCGTCCACCGGGACCGTCGTCGTCGTAGACGAACTCCGCCAGCTTTGTCCACAGCAGGGAGACGATCGTCTTGTCACGACTGGTGGGTAGAATCCAATCGACATACGTCGCCGGACGTATCTCGTCTGGGAGTTCCTCCAGTTTTGTTTTCCGAAGGCTAGCGTGGCGCTCGCACTCCCAGACAACATGGGCAGCCGTCGCGGCACTCCGGCACCGGCGACACGCCCCCTCGTCAGGATCGTCCCCGAAGAACTACAACGATGTTTGGAGATAAAAAGCTGCATTTTTTATTTAGTTTTATCTATATCTTGAGCTTGAGCAAACACTTAGTTGATACCGTGCTTTGGTGATGGTATGGTTTTCTTGTAGCGCCCAGTCAAAATCATCAAAACTGCATTTGTGGATTTGTGGCTGCGTTTTTTTAATGAGAACATCATCCACTCGCCAGAATGTTCTGGCGTGGGGACGGAGGAAGAATTGAGTAAGGTGGGTGCATTGTTTTCCTTTAATTCATTCAAGATACCAATATAGCCTTTTGCTTTAGATACCCTGTTTTTGTGGCGCTTTGTAATGCTATATGGTGAAGCGTTCCAAAGCGTTATTCACAAGTTTGCCAAGTTGCTATTTTTTTGTTTGACCAATGCTGACTGTCAATTTGTTAAACAATTCGAAGTGCTTTACTTAGTCTAATTAGAAGCTGAGACATTGCGATAGTATGGTATGCATATTTATCTATGTGGAGAGTAAAATACGTACTCAAAGTACCGGCGAACATCTAAACAAGGCTTATGTTAAAAAAAAAAAAAAATGAAGACCGAGTAAAGGAACGAGAAAAAGAAAAGGAGTAAAAAAACGAGAAAAGGAACGACGGAAATTCCGAACAAAGCAGCTGTAAGGTTAGGCGAGTTTAAGTCGCAACTAATTGTTTACCTTTGTACCATGCCTGCCGCCGGCGTTTTCTCGTATAAAGCAAGAACTATGCAAAGACCGTGTGAGTGATGGTTCGGTAACTATTCTTGTTTATTAAAGTCTTACCAGCAATCAGCTACACCGGTGGCGATTGCTGTGAGTGCCCCGCCACTACAAGGCGGTCGAAATGTATGGCGGTTTGGGACGGTGGCGAACGCGGACGTCTTTCGCGCTATTTGTGACATGGTTGTACGGATAACGCGCCCGGCTTGTGACGCGCGTTGCTTCCACAACTCGACAGTGACTGTACTGACTGGTCGTCGGGAAGCTCGGTCGGCTCAGACGTTGGTCGGTTTGCCAAGTTCGATGAGCGGTCATTTGGAACGGCAGACCGTCTTCAGCGGGTCGCTCCAAAAATGTTCATCTTCCGCTCGTTGATTTGGAAGGAGACCCACGAAGCAGATTTTTTCACCCTCAAAGATTTCGGAAAGCTCTCCGGCTCTACCAGTGGAAATCACCATTATTAAAGAGATTTAGATTTAGAGATGACTTCGATAACGATATACCCGCTACTCCCTTAAGGACCCTTAAGGATTAATAAATTAAATGAAATATACCCGCTACTCCGCCGCCGCCTTTGCGCATTCATCACATTGTATTCGGAGGTATCAGAGATATCAGAACGATCTGCTAATAGTCGCTATTAGGGAGTTTCAGTAGATCGTTTTCAAAAGCCCGATACTGCTACGGGCACGCGCTTCAGCGTATGCATCGAAGAGGCAGCGCGAGCTCCCGCTACAAATAGCGTGGCCTGAAAACACAATCCACTAAAACACTCTATTCTCCCGACGAAAGGGAGCGTGTTGGTAAGTTACTGTGATAAAAAGAAAGAGACATAAAGTAGGTAGAAAGGACAAAACATTTTTCCAACTAGCACCTTGAGCATGTATTGATGGTTCCCGACGCCAACGTCTGCTACTGCTGCAGCGGGGGCATGTGGAGATACGGCCCTCGGCCATACCTCAACGGCCGGTACAAGATCTTACCCAGAAGGCCCCCTCTTCCAATTTCAGGGTTACCAACTGTATTAACATGTCTTTTAATCCGGGGTCACACTGCTTATACACCATACAAAAGAGAGTCTGCAAACAACAGTCACGCGGTATCCATGGTTTGAATGCCGCGTACCGCGTTTCTCCTTGAAAGTCGTTGTCATGCGGTATTCGAAGCACTGATCTCATGGTGACTTGCGTTCGAATCTGTTTGCAGACTATCTTTTGTATGATATATAAGCAGTGTGACTCCGGCTGTAAGGTAGAAACTTCTGGAGATATTGTTTTCCAGTAGAAACGCCGTGCCGCTTTCACTGGAAACGTAGACATCTTAAAATCTTCAATAATAATTTTAAATTATTTTACGACGAACGTTAATGCATTCTTTAATGAAATGTTGCTATACTTCGTTCAGCCCTGAGCTGAGAGTACAGTAGAAGATACGCGGTTGTCGGACCAATAAACCGCCTTTTGTTTTGTCCTTTTATCCTGCTCCCAGTGAGTGGGTATGAGCAACACCACCTTGACAGAAGGCCTCCGCATGATCTCCTCTCCCTTCATGAAACGTCATCAGAGTCGGATCGCGCTAACTCGGCTATTGGGCCCGAAGCCGACTTTCGACGCACCGATAGAACACGAGCCCCAGCCGAACACTGACGCAGCACTCGTGCCCAACCTCCGACCTCGACCGATCTGACTGATGACGGGGAGCCTTCTGCTTGTCCAGGTGGTGTTGGTATGAGGCGGGAACGTGATCACGTGACGAAAGATAAATGTGTGATTGGTCCAACGAGGACATAGCTTCCACCGTACTCTCAGCTTAGGGATGAACAAAGTATCATATGCGTTCATCATCAACTGCGTTAATATATAAATATCAATATGCTCCGCGTTGACGCTGATGTCAAGTTCCACACAAGGCGGCTGGCTGCTGCGACTTGAATGGTGAACTGTTCGACAAAGATGGGTCGGGTTAATACACCTTTTTTTACTTTTGCTTCGGAATAATACCCGCAATTGTACTATACTTTCTTTCTTTCTTTTTTCAGTAGAGTACGAACGTTGCTTTCAGGGCTTCGATATGCGAGACCTTAACTCCGACATTATTTTTAAAACCCCTATTTACGAATATTGGGGACTCATTATAAAGTTTTGACGTAGTGTTACCGCAGACTACCGTGGGCATGGCACGGCACCTAGTGTGCGCCGAGGAGCATGCTTCAAATTCATAGCGCACACTCAGAGTAACAATACTGCTCAGTACGGCAGCCGGATCTGTCTATAGAGAACTCGGTGCAGGGGTGAAGCGCAAATTATGACAACAAAATCAAAATCGGTAAAACATGGTATAGGGTTAATAATGCAAATAATGCAACGTTACATCGATATTACGAGCGCAATTCCGAAATTCGACTGTGCGTGAGAAGAAGTATATATATACGATGTGATGTACGGGGTATGTGATCGGTTTCTTCGGTGTGGTTGTGTGCTCGGTCACATTATTTACCCCGATGCGGCCGTGAACTTGAGCGCGAGCAGCACCGAACACGCTAAGCCACAAAGAGGGCGGGCGACGGAAAAAAGGCGGAGGAAGCAGTTCCGGTCGCGAGAGCAGGACGGAGTTGGGACCGAGCCTCGAGTTATCGGCGATAGAGCTACAACTTCGCACACTGTGACCTCCTTCGGAACGTTTGGGCGGGTCCCGAGTGATCCGCGAAAGAGCTCCAAGTTCGCGCAGAGTGCCAGCCCTCGGACTGACTTGTAAATCTCCATACCAATTAAGCGGGAGAAAATCGGCGTACACAAACTGTGAGTGTGCCGAACCGGACACATGACCCAACCCGCGGCTGCATGCTTTGCGTACTTTATCACTGTCGAAAGATTAACATAGGGTGACTTTCGTAGCTTGCGGAGGAGTGTGATAGCCGTGCTGACATAAACAGAGAATGATGAGCGATTTTTTCGGTGCTGTTTCACTTCAACGACGAGTCCCCGTAACTGTGTCTGTGCACCTCGAGGAACGCGGGTCGTCACAGTAACACTGCAGTCAATAAACGTTAAAACTGCTATCTGGTACGATATCTTGTCGTGCCTTGGTCATTTATAACGGGCCTGTCTAGCAGAAGGTTGTGTGCACGGGCTCCGCCCATCTGTCTAGCCTCGCGAGCCACCCAGATCCCCCACTATACTTGCGCTAATAAAAATGCTCATTATCTTTATGTCCTCCTTATTCTTTTTGTCCCCTTAATTTTTTGTCAGCCATCGGAAATATAATTACCGCAACCTTTGAGACGAGCTCGGCGAATGATGAGCTCCTTTTTAGAAGTTCACCAAGCAACATTGGCGGTCGCCATTACTTGGCCACGAAGCACGTGATTGGATCCGAGTCATCGCCGAATGTTGACGTCACACTCGCTCTCGATTCGAGGTGAGCCGAGTTCACGCCGAACGCTCAAACAGCCCTCGTGCCCAATACATCCTCAGAGAGCGTGAACAAGCAATAGCGGACAGGTGTTGGCTCGATATTCTAAAAAGGGTCTATCAGGATAACTAGGTTCGACGTTGTACATGTTCCTTTTAAAAGTACACGGAAGTGACGTCTTTACGTCTGATTGGTTGGAAGCAAGAGTGACGTAATTTCCCTAGAAAAATGGGGGGCGGAGTCGGCTACGGGACGTGACAACATATGGACGTTTCGTTTTGTACTGAGTAAGTTTCAAAAGGGTACAAGCTCCTGAGTAGGTGTGTTTCGTTGGTCACATTTTCCAAACTGCGTCGTCGTCGGGTGATTATGGCACTTTTCAACTAATTTAGTTATTGTTTTCGCCGGGAAGACTTACCGGCAGCACAGCGCTGCATTCAAGCTCCCGGAGGATTGAAAGCGTGCGACGCAGCGCCGGCAGCGTGAGACAACGTTGGCGCGAGGAACCGGAGGTGAAGAGACTGCGAAACGAAGCTCGTGGACGTTTACGACTGTGGATCTTCAAGCGTTGTACATTTTGTTTCTACGCCACGGAGTGCCTCCAAAATTTTGGTGGCGAGCGACGAGCACGCAGCGTGGGGACTGAAGACAGTCGGCGTCTCTGTCCGCGTCGTGTCCGTCGCTATCGTGCGTCGTGTCGGGGTCCGGCGCGGCTGGCTCCGCTTTCCCGAGACCGCCGAGCGAGAGGTACTACGTGGAGACGGGCCTCAGACCGCTCGGTAGGATATTCGGCGTCATCGGTTGCGTAAACGAAACGATGAGCGCCATTGCCGGCGCGTCCAAGAACGATCCCACCGCGGCCGCAGGCATTTCTACGCCCCCAACGTGATGATGGTAAGTGTACGCTCGTATTACGTACTCAAAATCAGTTTCATGTGTGTAAAAAAAGAATATAGCATAACGCCGGTACGGTGTGGATATGCCATTTTGTAAATCTCAGGCG